>NC_141002.1:103289375-103527535 GCF_052327205.1 Somniosus microcephalus | reverse complement strand
CTTGTTCTCATCCAAGCATTCTTCAGCATTGGGCATACAGATCATGCTGTGCTGAGTAGCCGTGATCCATAACCATGGGAAGGGTAGGCTTTCCCTGAAAATGTTCACCACTTGACCTTGTTTCAGAATCTAAGCACTGAAGTAGCTTCTTGTTTTAGTCTGCTACATTTAACCATCTTTCCCTCCATGAAATCTGCCTCTTTTTTTTCTTCTCTCCCCACGGCCATTAAAAGACGTAGTTGATCATGGACAGTCTGTTTGCTTGCAGGAGGAAGAGCTGAAGAAGGCTGTTCTCGTTGTCTTTGCGAATAAGCAGGATATGGAGCATGCATGAGTCCCACAGAGGTTGCCAATGCGCTCGGTCTGCCAGCTATGAAGGATCGGAAGTGGCAGATATTCAAGACCTCTGCAACCAAAGGCGTTGGACTGGACGAGGCTATGGACTGGTAATTGAATGAATACAGTGATACACAGGGAAAGCTTTCAGTGGCACTGGCTCAGTGGGTGGCATTCTCGCCTCGAGTCATAGAGTCAAGCTGCACTGCAGGACTTGAGCCCCGACACTCCCAGTGCAGTACTGAGGGAGAGCTGCACTGTCTGAGGCTTTGTCTACGTGTTCAGGTGGACGTAAAAGATCTCGTGACACTATATGCAGGCCTGTGGACTTCCCCTGGGCTCCTTGCTAATATTTATCCCTCAACTAATATATAAAGCTTTGGTGAGACCTCACCTGGAGTGACTGGGTTCAGTTCTGGGCCCCGCACCTCAGGAAGGATATACTGCCTTGGAGGAGGAGCAGCGCGGGTTCACCAGAATGATGCCAGGATAAAAGGGTTACATTTATGAGGATGGGTTGCAAGACTAGACTTGTGTTCCCTTGAGTATAGAACATTAAGGGGTGGTCTCATTGAGGTGCTTAAGATGATTAAAGGGTTTGATTGGGTAGATAGAGAGAAACTACTTCCTCTGGTTGGGGGTATCCAGAACAAGGGGGCACAATCTTAAAATTAGAGCCAGGTTGTTCAAGGGTGATGTCAGGAAGCACTTCTTCACACACACGGGAGTGGAAATCTGGACCCCCCACCAATTGAAAATTTCAAACTGCGATTGATAGATCTTTGTTGGGTATTAAGGGTTACGGAACCAAGGCAGGTAGATGGAGTTGAGATACAGATGAGCCATGATCTAATTGAATGACGGAACAGGCTTGAGGTGCTGAATGGCCTCCTCCTGTTCCTGTAACCAACACCACTAAAGTAGATTATCTGAATGTTTATGCTGCTGTTGTGTGCTACAAAACAACAGTAACTACACTTCAAAAATAGAAATCATTCATTGGCTGAGACACATGTATTGCATAAATGCAAATGCCAGTAATTTTATTTGGAAAAATATAGCAACCAGTAAGAGTAGCGCGTGCCCCATTGCAGCAGTGAAGGACCATTGTGTAACGTACGTGTGTAAGTGAGACACGGACTGCAGGAGTTGGTTATAACAGGTGTTTACTGAATGGAGACAAAACTGGAACTGCTATGCAAGGTTAGTACACAGGCTTATATACAGGGGTGGTCACGAGAGGAGGGAGCGAGGGGGGAGAGGAGGGAGCGAGGGGGAGAGGAGGGAGCGAGGGGGGGAGAGGAGGGAGCGAGGGGGGGAGAGGAGGGAGCGAGGGGGGGAGAGGAGGGAGCGAGGGGGGAGAGGAGGGAGCGAGGGGGGGAGAGGAGGGAGCGAGGGGGGGAGAGGAGGACAGGAGGGAGCGAGGGGGGGAGAGGAGGACAGGAGGGAGCGAGGGGGGGAGAGGAGGACAGGAGGGAGCGAGGGGGGGAGAGGAGGACAGGAGGGAGCGAGGGGGGGAGAGGAGGACAGGAGGGAGCGAGGGGGGGAGAGGAGGACAGGAGGGAGCGAGGGGGGGAGAGGAGGACAGGAGGGAGCGAGGGGGGGAGAGGAGGACAGGAGGGAGCGAGGGGGGGGAGAGGAGGACAGGAGGGAGCGAGGGGGGAGAGGAGGACAGGAGGGAGCGAGGGGGGGAGAGGAGGACAGGAGGGAGCGAGGGGGGGAGAGGAGGACAGGAGGGAGCGAAGGGGGGGAGAGGAGGACAGGGGGGAGCGAGGGGGGAGAGGAGGACAGGAGGGAGCGAGGGGGGGAGAGGAGGACAGGAGGGAGCGAGGGGGGGAGAGGAGGACAGGAGGGAGCGAGGGGGGGAGAGGAGGACAGGAGGGAGCGAGGGGGGGAGAGGAGGACAGGAGGGAGCGAGGGGGGGAGAGGAGGACAGGAGGGAGCGAGGGGGGGGAGAGGAGGACAGGAGGGAGCGAGGGGGGGAGAGGAGGACAGGAGGGAGCGAGGGGGGGAGAGGAGGACAGGAGGGAGCGAGGGGGGGAGAGGAGGACAGGAGGGAGCGAGGGGGGGAGAGGAGGACAGGAGGGAGCGAGGGGGGGAGAGGAGGACAGGAGGGAGCGAGAGGGGGAGAGGAGGACAGGAGGGAGCGAGGGGGGGAGAGGAGGACAGGAGGGAGGAGAGGAGGACAGGAGGGAGCGAGGGGGGAGAGGAGGACAGGAGGGAGCGAGGGGGGAGAGGAGGACAGGAGCGAGCGAGGGGGGAGAGGAGGACAGGAGGGAGCGAGGGGGGGAGAGGAGGACAGGAGGGAGCGAGGGGGGGAGAGGAGGACAGGAGGGAGCGAGGGGGGGAGAGGAGGACAGGAGGGAGCGAGCGTGCAAAAAGTAAGTGAGTGAGAAGAGGGAGGGAAAGGAATGGGGAGAGAGGGTAGTCAACTGATAGAAATCTCCATTTAATGAGGGGACAGAAGTTATCGCTTGTGGGGGATGTGGCGAAGGGTTCTATTCGCAATAAATTAAACCACGTTAAACATGCAATTCAATTTTTAAATTGTCAGTATTTTCAAAGGCTTAAAAACTCACCCAATACTCACCTTTAGCAACAAAGCGAGGAGCCACTCGGTGGCCAGAGTGTGGAACTACAAGCAGATGCAAACCAGGCTTTACAACAGGAACTTGTGACAGAGGCTTGTGTATCTGAAGGGCTGAGCTCTGTACATGGGGAAACCCCATTAGTGCCTCACCTGCAGGTGTCACAGGCCATCACACATGCAAAAAGACTAGCGCCTTTCATGACCAGACAACCCAAAAGCACTTTACACTTCAAAAGTACTTCATTGGCTGTAGTCAGTTTTAACGCAAGTAATGTGCACACAGCAAGCTCCCACAAACAGCAATGCGATAATGACCGGATAATCTGTTTTTGTAATGTTGATTGAGGGATAAATATTGGCCCCAGGACACCAGAGAGAACTCCCCTGCTCTTCTTTGAAATAGTGGCTGTGGGATCTTTTCCGTCCACCCGAAGGAGGAGACGGGGCTTCAGTTTAACGTCTCATCCAAAAGGCGGCACCTCTGACAGTGCAGCACTCCCTCGGTACTGCCCCTCCGACAGTGCGGCGCTCCCTCGGTACTGCCCCTCCGACAGTGCAGCGCTCCCTCAGTACTGACTCTCCGACAGTGCAGCGCTCCCTCAGTACTGCCCCTCTGACAGTGCAGCGCTCCCTCAGTACTGCACTGGGAGTGTCAGCCTAGATTTTTGCGCTCAAGACTCGAGTGGGATTTGAACCCACAACCATCTGACTCAGAGGCGAGAGCGATACACACTGAGCCACAGCAGAACAGGGACTGGACACAATTAACATGGAAATCGCCACAAGGAATGCTGACAGGGGGACAGATTATACTGATTTTAATATGTACGTGTACATTTTTAGCACAAAATAATCAGACACAGGCACAGAATCAAAAAAAACTGAGCAGTGGAATCTTGACCCAGAAAGATAAAACAATTAACCAGACGCATTCTATTATGGTACAAAGGGTTAGAGCGAAGCTTCCTAAATAACCCGAGAGATTCTTGCCTCAACTGGAACGGTGCCCATTTCTCTGTCTGTCCCCTCACCACTAATAAAAAGCTTCTTCATTATGCTCCAAGTTGTACAGGGTCATTTTCTTTTTTTAAATTGAGAGAATACCAGGTCTCGACTGTTCTTACGCAGTACCCTGGACTTGCTTCCACACTAACAATGAGTTCTCAGGTGACTGATGAGTCCAATGCGGGACCTACAGTCTCTGTCACAGGTGGGGCAGACGGTGGTTGAAGGGGCGGGTGGGTGGGGTGCTTGGGTTGACGTGCGCTCCTTCTGCTGTTTGCGCTTGGCTTCCGCTTGCTCCCGGCGAAGAGACTCGAGGTGTTCGGCGCCTTCCCGGATGCTTCTCCTCCACTTTGTGCGGTCTTGGGCCAGGGATTCCCAGGTGTCGGTGGGGATGTTGCACTTTTTCAACGAGGCTTTGAGGGTGTCCTTGAAGCCTTTCCTCTGCCCACCTGGGTCTCTCTTGCCGAGCCGGAGCTCCGAGTAGAGCGCTTGTTTTGGGAGTCTCGTATCAGGCATGCGGACAATGTGACCCGTCCATCGGAGCTGATCGAGCGTGGTCAAAGCTTCGATGCTGGGGATGTTGGCCTGAGCGAGAACACTGACGTTGGTGCGCCTATCCTGCCAATGGATTTGCAGGATCTTGCGGAGGCAGCGTTGGTGGTACCTCCAGTGCTTTGAGGTGCCTGCTGTACATGGTCCATGTCTCAGACATACAGCAGTGCGGGTATCACTACTGCGCTGTAGACCATGAGATCTTGACTGTATGGGGTGCGTGATTGGGCAAGTGTTACTCGCACCCAGCACCACATATTTTGTCGAGATAGTTTCTATTTTCGAGGAGCAAATTTGCAGAGAAATTACAGAGAGGGGTAAGAACTATAGAGTAGTGATAATGGGGGACTTCAACTATCCTAATATAGACTGGGATCGAAATAGTGTAAAGGGCAGAGAAAGGGAAGAATTTCTGGAGTGTGTTCAGGAGAACTTTCTTGATCAGTATGTTTCTGGCCCGACGAGGGAGGAGGCATTGCTGGATCTGGATCTGGGGAATGAGGTAGGTCAAGTGGAGCAAGTGTCAGTATTTGAACATTTAGGGAACAGTGATCATAGTATCATAAGGTTTAGATTAGCTATGAAAAAGGACAGAGAGCAATCTAGAGTAAGAATGTTTAACTGGAGGAAGGCCAATTTCAGTGGGATGAGAACAGAATTGGCCCGGGTAAATTGGAATCAAAGATTGGCAGGCAAAACTGTAGTGGAACGATGGGCTACCTTTAAAGAGGATATAGTTTGGGTACAGTCGAGGTACATTCCCACGAGGGGGAAAGGCTGGGCAACTGAAGTCAGAGCTCCCCGGATGATTAAACAGATAGCCAATATGAAGCAGCAGAAGAGCAGCTCGTATGACAGATGTCAGGTTGCAAATACATTGGAGAATCAGGCTATATACAGAAAGGTCAGAGGAGAAGTGAAAAAGAAAATAAGAGGGGCAAAGAGAGGGTATGAGAATAGAATGGCAGCTAACATAAAAGATAATCCAAAGGTCTTTTATAGGCATATAAATAGTAAAAGGGTAGTAAGAGGAGGGGTGGGGCCGATTAGGGACCTAAAAGGAGACCTATGCATGGAGGCAGAGGGTATGGCTGAGGTACTAAATGAGTACTTTGCATCAGTCTTCACCAAGGAAGAGGATGCTGCCATAGGCATAGTGAAGGAGGAGGTAGTGGAGACACTTGATAGAATAAAAATTGATGAAGCGGTATTAGAAAGGCTGGCCGTGCTTAAAGTAGATAAATCACCAGGAGCAGATGGGAAGCATCCTAGGATGCTGAGGGAATTGAGGGCGGAAATCACGGAGGTACTGGCCATGCAAATGTTACACTATTGTTCAAAAAGGGTGTAAAGATAAACCCAGCAACTACAGGCCAGTCAGTTTGATCTCGGTAGTGGGGAAGCTTTTAGAAACAGTAATCAGGGACAAAATTGACAGCCACTTGGATAGGTGTGGATTAATTAAGGAAAGCCAGCACAGATTTGTTAAAAGGCAAATCGTGTTTAACCAACTTGATCGAGTTTTTTGATGAGGTAACAGAGAGGGTTGATGAGGGTAATACGGTTGACAGTGTACATGGATTTCCAAAAGGCATTCAAAGTGCCACATAATAGGCTCGCCAGCAAAGTTGAAGCCCATGGAATAGAAGGGACAGTGGCAGCATGGATACGGAATTGGCCAAGTGACAGGAAACAGTAGTGGTGAACGGTTGTTTTTTGGACTGGAGGAAAGTATACAGTGGTGTTCCCCAGGGGTCGGTACTAGGACCACTGCTTTTCTTGATATATATTAATGACTTGGATGTGGGTGTACAGGGCACAATTTCAAAATATGCAGATGAGACAAAACTTGGAAGTATAGTGAACAGTGAGGAGAAGAGTGAGAGACTTCAAGACAGACAGGCTTGGTGGAATGGGCGGACACGTGACAGATGAAATTTAACAAAGAAAAACATGAAGTGATGCATTTTAGTAGAATGAGGAGAGGACATATAAACTAAATGGTACAATCCTCAAGGGGGTGCACAAACAGGGAGACCTGGGGGTATGTGTGCACAAATCATTGAAGGTGGCAGGGCAGGTTGAGAAAGCAGTTAAAAAGGCTTACGGGATCCTGGGCTTCATGAATAGAGGTATAGAGTACAAAAGTGTGGAAATTATGATGAACCTTTATAAAACACTGGTTCGGCTTCAACTGGAGTATTGTGTCCAATTCTGGGCACCACACTTTAGGAAGGATGTGAAGGCCTTAGAGAGGGTGCAGAAAAGATTTACGAGAATGATTCCAGAAATGAGGGACTGGAGAAGCTGGGGTTGTTCGCCTTGGAGCAGAGAAGATTGAGAGGAGATTTGATAGAGGTGTTCAAAATCATGAGGGGTCTGGACAGAGTAGATAGAGAGAAACTGTTCCCATTGGCAGAAGGGTCAAGAACCAGAGGACACAGATTTAAGTTGATTGGCAAAAGAACCAAAGGCGACGCAAGAAAAAACGTTTTTTACGCAGCGAGTGGTTAAGATCCGGGATGCACTGCCTGAAAGGGTGGTGGAGGCAGACTCAATCTTATCTTTCAAAAGAGCGTTGGATAAGTATCTGAAGGAAAAAAAATTGCAGGGCTACGGGGAAAGGGCGGGGGAGTGGGACTAGCTGAGCGTCGGCACGGGCTCGACGGGCCTTCTTCCACGCTGTAACCATTCTATGATAATTACATTTTATAGTATTTACAGCTCAGAAACAGGCCATTCGGCCCAACTAGTCTATGCCGGTGTTTAAGCTCCACATAAGCCTCCTCCCACCCCTCTTCATCTAACCCCGTCAACATAATCATTTTATTCCTTTCTCCCCCATGTGCTTATCTAGCTTCCACTTAAATGTATCTACACTATATTCGCCTCAACCACTCCCTGTGGTAGCGAGTTCCACATTCTCACCATTCTCTGGGTAAAGAAGTTTCTCCTGAATTCCCTATTGTATTTATTAGTGACTATCTTGTATTTATGGCCCCTAGTTCTGGTCTCCCCCACAAGTGGAAACATCTTCTCTACATCTACCCTATCGAACCCCTTCATAATCTTAAAGACCTCCATCAGGTCACCCACAGCCTTCTCTTTTCTAGAGGAAAGAGCCCCATCCTGTTCAATCTTTCCCGATAGGTATAACCTCTCAGTTCTGGTATCATTCTCAAATCTATTTTGCACCTTCTCCAGTGCCTCTATATTCTTTTTATAATATAGAGACCAGAACTGGTCACAGTGCTCCAAGTGAGGTCTAACCAAGGTTCGATACAAGTTTAACATCACTTCTCTGCTTTTCAATTCTATCCCCCTAGAAATGAGCCCCAGTGCTTTGTTTGCTTTTTTTATGGCCTTATTAACCTACATCGATTCTTTGTGATTTGTGCATCTGTACCCCCAGATCCCTCTGCTCCTCCACCCCATTTAGACACATGTTCTAAGCAGTATGTGGTCTCATTCTTCCTACCAAAATGCAGCACCTCACACTTTCTATATTGAAGCTCATTTGCCAATTACAAGCCCATTCTGCAAGTTTATTAATGCCTTCCTGTATTTTGTCACAGTCTGCCTCGGTATTAACCACACCCCCCAATTTGGTATTGTCTGCAAATTTTGAATTTGTACTTCTGATTCCAAATCATTTATTTAAATCATGAACAACACTGGTCCCAGCACCGCTCCCTGTGGAACACCACTTCCCACCTTCCATCAGTCTGAGTAACTACCTTTAACCCCTACTCTCTCTCTCGTCTGTTCTGTAGCCAGCTTGCGATCCATTCTGCTACTTGTCCCGACTCCACATGCTGACCTTAGTCCCGAGTCTACTATGCGGTACCTTATCGAAGGTACTTACTGACAAGTAAACCGTTTGTCTTGTCGCAGAACAAAGCTCTCGTTTTTGATCAAGTTTAACTTACAGAACTGTTGGTAATACTCAAAATGAACATTTTCATACCGTATACTGGTCTGTCCACCTAAATCCCACACTTGAAACTTAAGATTCTTGTAGGTCACGGTTTCAACATTGAAGCCAATTGCTGTAAAACACAAATGATTTCTCATTCACTTAATGCAAAAACAGACATCAGAGATTGCAAAGGGAGAGGTTACAATGGCACTTGTCCTGTTAAGACTGATTTTCTTTAGCCTGATGTTTGTATTCTGCTAATATACAATATATAAAAGATAAAACAGTTGTCAGATATGCACGTTGGTTTTTGCGACTTGGCAAATTGCCACTCTTACACCCAACATAAAAGCTTATTTGCTGCATAATTAGCCTTTAGAAAACAACAACTTGCATTTATATAGCGCCTTAAATGTAGTAAAACATCCCAGGGTGTTTCTTCTTCTTAGGCAGGAGCGTTATCAAACAAAATTTGACATCGAGCTACATAAGGAGATATTAGGACAGGTGACCAAAAGCTTAGGACCATAGGAACAGGAGGAGGCCATTTAGCCCCTTGAGCTTGTTCTGCCACTCAATGAGATCATGGCTGATCTGTGACCTAACTCTATATACCCGCCTTTGCTCCATATCCCTTAATACCCCTGGTTAACAAAAATCCATCAATCTCAGATTTAAAATTAATTGAGCCGGCATCAATTGCCGTTTGCGGAAGAGTTCCAAACTTCTCCCACCCTTTGTGTGTAGAAGTGTTTCCGAACTTCACTCCTGAAAGGTCTGGCTCTAACTTTTGGACTATGTCCCCATGCTAGACGTATATATGGTTTGACAGGGATACTCATCTTTTCCCAGACCATGCCTGTGTTTTGTGATCGTGTATATGAAAACCAAGCCACAAAATATAAAATCTCTTTGATGCTACCAACAACGGGTTTCATCTTTTTTTGAATGGGAAGTCACCACACTGATCAGATTTACAATAACTGTACTTTTGTCCACCGCTTTTTGCTCAAAAGAACAGCTCATTTTAAGTAACAAAAAGGAAAAGGAGATTTACAACAGCAACTTGCTTTTTTATATGTAGAAAAACATGCCCCGGGGGAGGGGGGGGGGGGGGGATTCACAAAGTGACACCAAGCCGAAGGGAGCTAAACTTTGATTACAATTCTCCTCGCAGATATTCAAAATTCCATTAAGCAGCTCCATACTCATCAGCTTAACCTAACCACCGTTCGGTTCAGGGATACTATTTCAAGTCAATTTTGAAAACCCCACTCCCCGGTTTATCCCACTGCTACATCTGCAAAGAGCTCACTGAATATTATTATTTTTAAATATTCATTCACAGCGTTGCTGGCAAGGCCAGCATTTATTGCCCATCCCTAATTGCCTTCGAGTAGGTGGTGGAGAGTCACCTTATACAGCCGAGTGTCTTGCTGGGGCAGTTAAGTCGACCACATTGCTGTGGGTCTGGAGTCACAGAGGCCAGACCAGGTAAGGACAGCAGATTTCCTTCCCGAAAGGACATTAGTGAACCAGATGGGTTTTTACAACAAGCCAGTAGTTTCATGGTCACCATTACTGATACTAGCTGTTTATTCCAGATTTATTTAATTAACTGAACTCACGTCTCCGGATCATTAGTCCAGGCCTCTGGATTACTAGTCCAGTAACATAACCACTATGCAACCGTACCTCACAGTTGTAACAAACATTCAAATGCTAGTGACCAAAGATTGAGGCTTTCCATTTACTTTTAATTGGCAAGCCAGTTGTTCACTTTTTGTTTTAAAGGGGACGGGTAGAAATATACAAACTTAAAAAAAAATGCAACACTATACAAGGTAGGTTTGCTACAGTCAAATAGCCCCAGCACCGTGTGCAGCTGGCCATAATACTTACTGGGTATGGTGGTGACGACTTCACCCACTTGTAGTTTGTAGAGTATTGTGGTCTTGCCTGCTCCATCCAGACCCAGGATCAATATTCTCATTTCTCGCGTCCCGAACAAGCCGGAAACCAAAGTGGACAACCACCCACCTGCAGTGATCAGAAGGCGGCATCAATACGGGGTGGTACACTTGATATTCACGGCAGGAGAATCAATACAAGTTTAAATGGAGAACTAACTTCTGTAACAGAGTTCAACAATTTCAAATCATAACCTCTGCCCCCAGTTTTTCCAGACAGCAGGTGCTGGTAATGATTCAGCTGTTGCCATTTACCCCTCCTCCAGACTCATCTTTTCTTTAATAACAGAAAACGCTGGAAAAACTTAGCAGGCCAGGCAGCATCTGTAGAGAGAGAAACAGTTAACGTTTCAGGTCGATGACCTTTTGTCAGAACTCATCTTTTCTTTCTTTACTTGTCCCATTACCATCCCCCTTTTACCTTGCACCATCATCCCTTTACTTATTTAATCACCCCTGCCCTTCCACCCTATCACAGACCTTCCCTTTAGTTCTTTACCCCACCCCACCTATTTCCCGTCCTCTGTACAGGAAACTCTTTTTTATCCGGCACCGACGGGACCGGCGTGCTGCCGGTTTATCAAAAAGTCCAGAATACAGAGAGGTATAGTAAAAGGTACGAGAGCTCCGTACACAGCAACAAATCCAGGCTTCCCTGTTGCTTAGCAACAGGTGCAGGAACCCCAGCCACAGACTAAGCGTCCCTGTTGTGCAGGAACCCCGGTTACACAGCCACAGATCCAGGAACGGCCACTAATATGAAGTAAAACTTACCTGAACCTACTCCTGAATTTTGCCGGTTAACAGAGATTTCCGGTTATTTAGGTGCCGGTAGATCGAGAGTTTCCTGTACCTGCTTAAAACCTGTTGAATCTCTAACATTTTCCAGTTCTGACGAAGGGTCATCGATCTGAAACGTTAACGCTGTTTCTCTCTCCACAGATGCTGCCTGACCTGCTGAGTCTTTCCAGCATTTTGTGTTCATATTTCCGTAGCCAACTTCAGTCAAGTTTTCAGCAGCTTTAATGTTAAATTTGTGCTTCGTATTAAGACACTGTTTAATTGCACAAGGATTGCAGACTATGAACTGTAGAATTGTGTACATTAGATGTAATAATTCCAATTTCATGACGCCTTCCCTCAATACAGTGCTGATTTCTAAATTTGCTTGCTGGAAAAGAGCTCCTAATGAAACCAAACATATATTTCAATGTATTTCTTCAAAAGCTTTCTTTTTTGAAAGAAAGAACTTCAATTTCTATAGCGCCTTTCATGACTTCAGGACATCCAAGAGTGCTTTACAGCCAATGAAATACTTTTTGAAGTGTAGTCACTGTTGTAATGCAGGAAACACGCCGGGCAATTTGCGCACAGCAAGCTCCCAAAAACAGCAATGTGATAATGACCAGATAATCTGTTTTTGCTATGTTGATTGAGGGATAAATATTGGCCGGGACACCGGAGGTAACTCCCCTGCTCTTCTTCAATATAGTGCCGTGAGAGCTTTTACATCCACTCGAGAGGGCAGACAGGGCATCAGTTTAAGGTCTTATCCAAAAGATAGAAACAGAATCTTCTTCACCAAGGAAGATGATGCTGCCATAGACAGTGAAAGAGGAGATAGAGGAAATACTGGATGGGATAAGGATTGATAAAGACGAGGTACTAGAAAGGCTGGAGGCAGCATCAATTACAGCTTTCAAAAGGGAGTTGGGTAAGTACTGGAAAGAAATGTTGTTTGCAAGGCTACGGGGAAAGGGCGGGGGAAAGTGGGTCTAGCGGATCTAGCGGAGGTGTTCTTGCAAGGAACCATCACGGGCTCGACAGGCTGAATGGCCTTCTTCCGTGCTGTAACCATTCTATGATTCTAGGCCCTTCGGCCCATCCAGCCCGTGGTGCTGTTTATCCTCCACACGAGCAGTATCCTACCCCATGTGGCTGCCCTGTTCCCATATCCCCTTATGGCGCTTTCCTTCAACCATCTACCTAACCTATTCTTAAAAGTTGCTGTGGTTTCTGCTTTAATCACTAACTCGAGGCTTATCATAGAATCATACAGCACAGGAGGCCATTTGGCCCATCGTGCCTGTGCCGGCAATAGAAATGGAGGCTGAGCCAACTGAATTCCACCCATGGCAGGATTTGAACTTGCAACCTCAGGGCCGCTAGTCCGGTATCATAACCACTACACTACTGCACGCCCCTAATCCACTCATGTTTCTCAAAATATTGGACCAGAAATTATGGTGCTGATGGCGGCGTAAGCCTTGTAAAAGGACCTGCAAGTTCCGGGTTTCCGCATGCGCTGTGCATGCTCGAAAACCCGGAACTTGCGATGTCAAGGTTCGCCTTGACAGATCGTCCGCATGCGCCCCAAAAACACTTCGCCGCCAGAGTTGGGCTATTTGCCCAAGTACAACCCAGCATATGCCCACAAAACCCTTAAACGCAGGTATAGTGTCTGCTTTTACCAGCGTAAGGGTTAAAATAAATGTTAAACTAAATTTTTTAAAATGATTACAACATACAAAAGCATTTAAAATTAATTTATGTAAATTTTTGGCCCAGATTAAAATTATTTTTCAAAACATTATTTTAAATGCTTAAAGGGTCTTTTAATTAATTTGAAACATTATTTTTATTTCAGTTGTGTTATTTATTTATTTGGGGATTCCTCATAAGCTTATGAGGAATCCCCCTTTCCAATTGGTTGACCTGGCCCACGTGATCCCAGGGACGTTTCCGAACCACCTGCGCCCGTGGGCCTTTACGCAGGCGTACGTTTGGATTTTTTTCCCCCGGGTCAAAGGCGTACTCCGGAGGTACGCCACCGACCGCAAATTTCACCCCACTAATATAGTTTAGAGTTATATAAGCTTTACTCAAAATGACTAGCGCACAAGAGAACAGCTAGCTTCTCATATTTGTACAAAGTGGATTGCATTTATTGCACGTTCTTCTCCAGCCCTGTACTTTCCTATGGCTACTGCAGACCATCTGTGGCTATCATTTCCCCGATTCAACGCCCAAAAAATAGTCTCAGCTGTGGCTCAGTGGGCAGCACTCGCGTCTGAGTCAGAAGGTTGTGGGTTCAAGTCTCACTCCAGGGACTTGAGCACAAAATCCAGAGCAACACTCCTAGTGCAGTACTGAGGGAGTGCTGCACTGTCATTGTCGAATAAGACGTTAAAGCGAGGCCCCGTCTGCCCTCACATAAAAGATCCCATAATACTATTTCGAAGAGGAGCAGGGGAGTTCTCCCCGGTGTCCTGGGCCAATATTTATCCCTCAATCAACATCACTAAAACAGATTATCCAGTCATTATCACATTGCTGTTTGTGGGAGCTTGCTGTGCGCAAATTGGCTGCTCCGTTTCCTACACTACAACAGTGATTACACCTGATCAAAAGTACTTCATTGGCTGTAAAGAGCTTTGGGACGTCCGGTGGTCGTAAAAGGCGCTATAAAAAGGCAAGTCTTTCTTTTAACAATGCTTTTTCATATCTAAGTTGCTCAAGATATTAACCTTTATCAAAGCAACATTATTATTTATAACCTAGTCATTTAGACCATATTGGGCTACACGAGGAGGTTATATAATTTTTTTAAACTTTGCTGAAAAATGAGATATATTTATTTTAATTAATAAGTGACAACTTACATCATCACTGTAGATGCTTGCTGGGTCAAGGTACAGTATTTAGCAATATATTTAGTTTATGCTAGAGCAGGTTTTAAGGATTTAGTTAAAGCAATAGGTAGTTTGCAATAGGCACCAATATAATGGCATTAACTCTGCTCGGTCCAGCAAATGTACGACACCGTCTCTGTCCAGTTAACCACAATATAAATGCTAAGTATTACCATAACATTGGCTAGACGCAGTTAGAACACTACGTTCAGCTCTAAGCGCCCTACTTTAGGAAGGCTGTCAAGGCCACGGAGAGGGTGCAGAGATTCACCGAGAGGACACCAGGGATGACAGGCTTTAGTGGGAGGAGAGACGAGAGAAGCTGGGGCTCTTTTCATTAAGCCAAAGAATGTTAAGAGAAGATCTGATAAAGCTGTCCAGATTAAGAAGGGGTTTTGATTCGGTGAATTTGGGAAAACTATTCTGACTTGTCATGGAGTATGTAACTAAAAAGGCATAAATTTATCACCAAGAGATTACTGTTGTAATGTAGGAAACGCAGCAATGTGTGTCTGGCAAGGTTCCACAAACAGCAATGAGATAATGACCAGAGAATCTGTTTTTGTGATGTTGATTGAGGGATAAATATTAGCCACAGGACACCGGAGAGAACTCCCCCTGCTGCTCTTCAAAATAGTGGCGTGGCATCTTTGACGTCCACCGGAGAGCAGACGGGACCTCGGTTTAACGTCTCGTCCGAAAGGCGGCACCTCCGACAGTGCGGCGCTCCCTCGGTACTGCACTGGGAGTGTCAGCCTAGATTTTTTTTCCTGGTGTCAGCCCATAAATGACCAGATTTATTGAATTCAGTGCCACAACATGCCCTGGTGGGATTGGAACTCTGTGCCATAACCACCTTGTCCTGGTAACAAAGGAATTGTTGGACAAAAAAATACCAAGGTCCATCTAGTTCGCCTTCTACCATCCTGGTAGTCCCACGATACAACAATAATGGAGTTGTTGACCAATCACGGCGATCAATCTCTATCAATGATTCTACAAGAGACCCAGACAGGAGGTGAGGGAAACCCCCAGTGGTGGAGAGCTTTGGGAACCAGAGGTCCAAAGTCACCCGATTCTCCCGAGCTCGCTACACTCCCCACACGGCATGTCTCCAATTACTCAGATACTGCATCCCAAAAGTAAAGAAATCTATATAAGCTTCAACCATCTCCCTAGGGAGCCTAAATCATTCTAAACATTGCATTGAGAGAAGTTGGAAAAAGGGCTACAACACCCCACCCTTCTCACCCAAACTTTACACTTTCATAGGTTAACAAGAGACAACAAAATATGGTACAGACTACAATGGCACATGTACAGCTGTGGGTTACCGATGTCAGCAATGATACAACAATTAGCCATTAAACTAATTGGAAAAATCATTCTTGAGCAATGGATAATTACTGAAAAATGAATTCAGTGCAAGTTTTCTTAAATGGGAAAGACCTCAAGGATCCACCTAAAGATAACATTAAGCAAGATTATTGCATTGATCAGCAGCTCTGGCAGGCTGGTGGAAATAGATCAACTTACATATATATATGTATGTAATAATGTAATGTAATATATAGAGCTGCTCAGGCAACAAGTTGGTCCGTATTTTCTGATCGCTACGGGTGTGTACACATAAGGCTTACTTTTACCAGCATAAGAGTTTAAAAAATTCTCTCAATTATAATTTTAAAATACTTTAAAAAGTTCATTTTTAGCCCCATAAAAAACTTTTTTTTTCAAAAAATGTATTTTGTTTAAAATATTTAATTTAATGTCATTTTAACTCATTTAAAAAAAATGTATTTAATGTCTTTTTTCAGTGATCCCCATTCATACTTCTGACAGGTCTATCTGTCAAAAGTCTGAAGGGGGATTCCCTTCTCCCATTGGCTCGCCTGGAGAGAGGCGAATATCAAGCAAGAAGGGATCGAGGAAGAGTGCGAGACTGAAGGTGCAATCAAAGAAATGCATTTTAGGGCACTTCTGCAGGTAGGGAGAGAGGCAGCCAGGTGAAGTTGTTATGGGAAGATGAAAGGTCCTCGACCCGAAACGTTAACTCTGTTTCTCTCTCCACAGATGCTGCCTGCTCCACCGGCTGAGTATTTGCAGCATTTTCTGTTTTCAGTTCAGATTTCCAGCATCCGCAGTATTTTACTTTTGTTATGGGAAGAGGTGGGCATGACATTTGAGAGATCTACCTCCAATGGTAGACCGCAGGAGACAAGCCGCAACCCAGAGTCGAGGATCAGAGGGTAGAGACTGCTAGGAATGGCCAGAAAGAATTTCCCAAACAGAGTGTGGCAAGGCCATGTAAGAATTTGGAAGCAAGTGTGGGCATTCTGAAATGAATAGACGTGGGGCACAGGGAGTGAGTGGAGCTGAGCAAGAACAAGGTTACTGAGTGTGTGGGAAAGGACTCGGTCAGAGTCCTGGAAGTTTGTGAAGGATGGAAATGGAGAGGCCGGTGAGGAGAGGATTACAGAAGTCAACCTTCAAGGTGATGACGACACAGATGAAGGCTTCAGTAGTGATGGAAGAAGCCAGCCATGCTGACAGAGCGGGCGCGGATAGAAAGCAATATTGCAACTGCATCCGAACTAGCGTTTTTATTACATTCAATATATTAGTTAAGATACAGTTATTATAAAAAGGATATAGAGACACTGGAGAAGGCGCAAAAAAGATTCACAAAGACGATACCAGAACTGAGAGGGTATACTTATCTGGAAAGGCTGGGGCTCTTTTCTCTAGAAAAGAGAAAGCTGAGGGGTGACCTGATCGAGGTCTTTAAAATTATGAAAGGTTTGATAGGGTAGACGTAGAGAAAGTTTCCACTTGTTGTGTTGGGGGGGGGGGGGGGAAAAAGAGTCCAAATCTAGGGACCAACAATATAAGATGATCACTAATGAGTCCAGTAGGGAATTCAGGAGAAACTTCTTTACCCAGAGAGTGGTGAGAATGTGGAACTCGCTGCCACAGGGAGTGGTGGAGGTGAATATCGTAGATGCATTTAAGGGGAAGCTAGATAAGCACGAGGGAGAAAGGAATAGAAGGATATGCTGACGGTGAGATGAAGAGGGGTGGGAGGAGGCCTGTGTGGAGCAGAAACACTGCCACAGACCAGATAGGCCGAATGGCCTGTTTCTGTGCTGTGGACTCTATGCAACAGTTGGAATATTGCATTCAAATTCTGGCTCCCCATTACAGAAAGAATATTAAGTCCTTGGAAAAGATATAGCAAAGATTCACAAGAATTATACCATAAGGGAGGTTCTGCAGAAAGGCTTGAAAAATTGGGCTTTATTCCACTGGAATAGAGAAAGGGAATCAAAGACATATTTTCAACAGTCTGAAATGTTTTGAGTGTAAACAGTGAAAGCTTATTTTGCACTGATTAGCAGGGACTCTATTACCACTAAAACAAAAGGAGGCTGGAAAAATGTTGCTCTTTACAAGAGGGTAATTAGAACATACTTTAGCACAAGTGGCTATTCAGATAGAAATACTAACATTATCTAAACTGGCTAAATATTTGAAAAGAATATAAGACAGACACAGGGAAATGGGAGTAAAAGTGATGGCACCAATAAAAGAGTTCGCAGCAGGTGAGGAGCTCAATCTGCACAATATTTTCCACAATCGTCCTCAAGTTCTTCACATACAAGGACTTTAGGTGAGTAAGGACTAGGGAGAACAATGTAGCTTCTCTTCCCTGTTTTGTAAGTTCTAAGTCACCCTGTAGCGCAAGACTGCAGGCAGAGAGGGAATACGTGACCGCCAGACAAACAAGGATGACCAGGCAGGTAGTGCAGTAATCCCGAATGCTCCTCACTCTCTAACCCGTTTTCAGTACTGATTACAGGCGAGGGCGAAGCTTCCTCTGGGGAGTACAGCCAAAGACATATCACACTGGGTGAAAGCAGGGAGAGGGTGTGCGAGGTGTAGGGGCTCTGTCTCTCACTCACCCATCTCCCTCTCTCGGTGTGAGGAGAGTGGGGAGACTCACTCTCTCCCTCTGTGTGGGGGGGGGTCTGTCTCCTCACTGGGTGTGAGCGGGCAGGGGGTGTGCGAGGTGCAGGGGCTCTGTCTCACTCACCCATCTCCCTCTCTCGGTGTGTGGGGTGAGAGCCCGGGTCTCACTCACCCCTCTCCCGGTGTGTGGGGTGCGAGCCCGGGTCTCACTCACCCATCTCCTGCTCCCCATCGCCCGGTGTGTGGGGTGCGAGCCCGGGTCTCACTCACCCATCTCCCGGTGTGTGGGGTGCGAGCCCGGGTCTCACTCACCCATCTCCCGGTGTGTGGGGTGCGAGCCCGGGTCTCACTCACCCCTCTCACGGTGTGTGGGGTGAGCGCCCGGGTCTCACTCACCCCTCTCCCGGTGTGTGGGGCGAGAGCCCGGGTCTCAGTCACCCATCTCCCGGTGTGTGGGGTGCGAGACCGGGTCTCACTCACCCATCTCCCGGTGTGTGGGGTGTGAGCCCGGGTCTCACTCACCCATCTCCCGGTGTGTGGGGTGAGAGCCCGGGTCTCACTCACCCCTCTCCCGGTGTGTGGGGTGTGAGCCCGGGTCTCACTCACCCCTCTCCCAGTGTGTGGGGTGAGCGCCCGGGTCTCACTCACCCCTCTCCCAGTGTGTGGGGTGAGAGCCCGGGTCTCACTCACCCATCTCCTGCTGCCCATCTCCCGGTGTGTGGGGTGTGAGCCCGGGTCTCACTCACCCCTCTCCCGGTGTGTGGGGTGTGAGCCCGGGTCTCACTCTCTCGGTCACTCACCCATGTCCCGCTGCTCGCTCTCTTGGGCCCGGGGCTGTGTGGGGTGTTGGGGGGCCGGGTCTCTCTCCTCCTCACGGTCGGGGCCCGGGCGTGTAGAGCCGGGGGGGGGGGTTTTCCCTCTCGCGGTGTTAGCGGATTGAGGCCCGCTCTCTCCCTCTCTCTCTCGGGGTGCTGTGCGGGCCGGTCTCTCCTCTCGGTCGGTGCGAGGTGAGGCGCTGGGTGCGGGCCCGGGCTGAGGAGTTGAAGGCCCGGCTCTCTCTCTGGGTCGGTGCCCGGGGCTGAGGTGAGTTGAATTGAATTAAAGGCCCGCCGCTCTCGGTGCCCGGGGCTGAGGTGAGTTCAGGGCCCGGCTCTCTCTGTCGGGGCGGGGTAAGGTGAGGCGGTGTGCGGGCCCGGTCTCTCTCGGTGCCCGGGTGTGTTGAGTTGAAGCCCGGCGCCGCACTTTCTCCACCGACGTGGCCCTCCGCTGCCAGCTGCGCGCGCACCTCCCTATATAACCCGCCGCAGATTCGCGCCTCCTCGGAAAAAAATCAGACCCCCCCCCGCTGTCAGCCCCTGTTCTTTAAATGTCCATTGTTTTCTTCTCCCAGCCCGACCACTCGCTTGGTCTATTACACATCATTTTTTTTTTTGGCTTCAGTCAACCATCAGCCGATTCGGCACTGCCGGCTGTCACGTGCTGCGGGCGGGCCTGACTCCAGCCGCGGGGGGGGCGCTGCCTCCTCCCCCGCAGCTCCGCCGCAATCCGCGCGCCCGCGGCGTTGCTCGCATTCCAGTGAAGTGAGCCAAGTGGCTGTGTCATTAATGTGATGGAACTGGACCAGGCAGCAGTAAAACAAAAGAAAAATTGCATTGGTCCCTCAAGGTGGCAGGACATATTGAGAGCATATGGGATCTTGGGCTTCATAAATAGAGGGAATAACAACAGAAAATGCTGGAAAATCTCAGCAGGCCAGGCAACATCCTTAGAAGGGTGTTGACCCGAAACGTTGGCTCTGTTTCTCTCTCCACAGATGTTACCTGGCCTGTTGAGTTTTTCCAGCATTTTATGTTGTTATTTCGGATTTCCGGCATCCGCAGTATTTTGCTTTCATAAGTAGAGGTATTGAGTAACATAGGAACATAGAAGATAGGAGCATGTGTAGGCATTCGGCCCCTCGAGCCTGCTCTGCCATTCAATGCGATCATGGCTGATCATCCAAATTCAGTACCCTGTCCCTGCTTTCTCCCCATACCCCTTGATCCCTTTAGCCTTAAGAAATATATCCAACTCCTTCTTGAATATATTGAATGAATTGGCCTGTACTGCCTTCTGTGGTAGAGAATTCCACAGGTTCACCACTCTCTGGGTGAAGAAATTCCTCCTCATTTCTGTCCTAAATGGCTTACCCCGTATCCTTAGACTGTGACCCCTGGTTCTGGATTCCCCGACCATCGGGAACATCCTTCCTGCATCTGGACTGTCCAGTCCTGTCAGAATTTTATAAGTTTCAATGAGTTCCCCTCTCATTGTTCTAAACTCCAGCGAGTATAAGCGCAATCGGCCCAATCTCTCCTCATATGTCATTCCTGCCATCCCAGGTATCAGCCTAGAGAATCTTCACTGCACTCTCTCCATGGCAAGAACATCCTTCCTCAGATAAGGCAACCAAAACTGCACACAATACTCAAGATGTGGTCTCACCAAGGCCCTGTACAACTGCAGCAAGACATCCTTGTTCCTGTACTCAAACCCTCTCGCTACAAAGGCCAACATACCATTTACCTTCTTAACCGCCTGCTGCACCTGCATGCTTACCTTCAGCGACTGGTGCACAAGGACACCCAGGTCTCGTTGCACTTCCCCTTCTCCCAATCTATTGCCATTCAGATAATAATCTGCCTTCCTGTTTTTGACACCAAAGTGGATAACCTCACATTTCTCCATGTTATATTGCATCTGCCATGCTTCTGCCCAATCACCCAACCTGTCCAAATCATACTGGAGTTTCTCGGCATCCTCCTCACAGCACACACGCCCACCCAGCTTTGTGTCATCTGCAAACTTGGAGATATTACATCTAGTTCCCTTGTCTAGATCATTAATATATATTGTGATTAGCTGGGGTCCTAGGACCGATCCCTGCGGTACCCCACTAGTCAGTGCCTGCCACTCAGAAAGAGACCCATTTATTCCAACTCTTTGCTTTCTGTCTGCCAGCCAGTTCTCTATCCAAGTCAATACCTTGCCCCCAATCCCATGTGCCTTAACTTTACACGCTAATCTCTTATGTGGGACCTTATCGAAAGCCTTTTGAAAGTCCAAATACACCACATCCACTGGTTCTCCCTTATCTATTTTACCAGTTACATCCTCAAAAAATTCCAGTAGATTAGTCAAGCACGATTTACCTTTTGTAAATCCATGTTGACTTTGTCCGATCCTGTCACTTTTTTCCAAGTGCTCTGCTATTACATCTTTTATAATAGACTCTAGCATTTTCCCCACTACTGATGTCAGGCTTACTGGCCTGTAATTCGCCGTTTTCTCTCTATCACTTTTTTGAATAGTGGGGTTGCATTAGCTACCCGCCAATCCATGGGTACTGTTCCAGATTCCATCGAATGCTGGAAGATGATCAGCAATGCATCTACTATTTCTAGGGCCACTTCCTTAAGTACCCTAGGATGTAGATTATCAGGCCCTGGGGATTTATCAGCCTTCAATCCCGTCAATTTCCCTAATACCATTTCCCTACAAATACTGATTTCTTTCAGTTCCTCCCTTTCATCAGACCCTATGTTCCCCGACATCTCTGGGAGGTTATTTGTGTTCTCCTTTGTGAAGGCAGAACCAAAATATGTACTTAATTGGTCTGCCATTTCTTTGTTCCCCATTATAAATTCCCCTGATTCTGACTGCAAGGGACCTACGCTTAACTTCACCAATCTTTTTCTCTTCACATATCTATAAAAGCTTTTACAGTCAGTTTTTATGTTCCCTGCAAGCTTACTCTCATACTCTATTTTCCCCTTCTTAATTAATCCCTTTGTCCTCCTTTGTTGAATCCTAAACTGCTCCCAATCCTCAGGTTTACTGCTTTTTCTGGCCAATTTATACGTCCTCTCCTTGGATCTTATGCTATCCCTAATTTCCCTTGTTAGCCACGGTTGAGTCACCTTTTTTGTTTTATTTTTATGCCAAACTGGGATGAACAAATTCTGTAGTTCATCCATGCGGTCTTTGAATGTTTGCCATTGCCTAGCCACCATCAACCTTTTGAGTGACATTCCCCAATCAATCCTACCCAACTCGCGCCTCATACCATTGTAGATTCCTTATTCAGGACCCTAGTCTCTGAGTCAACTACTTCACTCTCCATCTTAATGAAGAATTCGATCATATTATGATCGCTCCGACCCAAGGGGCCTCATACAACAAGATTGCTAATTAATCCTTTCTCATTACATAATACCCAGTCTAAGATGGCCTGATCTCTAGTTGGTTCCTCGACATATTGGTCCAGGAAACCATCCCGTAAACACTCCAGGAATTCCTCCTTCACAGTATTGTTACTAATTTGGTTAGCCCAATCTATATGTAGATTAAAGTCACCCATGATAACTGCTGTGCCCTTATTGCACGCTTCTCTAATTTCCCTTTTAATGCCATCCCCAACCTCCGCATTACTGTTTGGAGGTCTATATACCACTCCCATTAATGTTTTCTGCCCCTTGGTATTTCTCAGTTTTACCCATACAGATTCCACACCATCAGAGCTAATATCCTTCCTTACAATTGTGTTAATCCCCTCTTTAACCAGCAATGCTACCCCACCTCCTTTTCCTTTTTGCCTATCTTTCCTGAATATTGAATACCCCTGGATGTTGAGTTCCCAGCCTTGGCCATCCTGGAGCCATGTTTCCGTAATCCCAATCAAATCATATTCGTTTACCTCTATTTGCGCAGCTAATTCATCCACCTTATTACGAATGCTCCTCGCATTAAGACACAAAGCCTTCAGGCTTGTTTTTTTAACGCTCTTAGACCTTTTAGAATTATTATTTACTGTGGCCATATTTGATTTAAACCGTTGATTTCTCTGACTGCCACTTTTGTTTTTCTCCTTCCTATCTTTTGCTTTTATCCCTGTTTTCCTTTCCTCTGTCTCCCTGCTCAGGTTCCCAACCCCCTGCCATTTTAGTTTAAACCCTCCCCCAGAGCACTAGCAAACACTCCCCCTAGGACATTGGTCCCGGCCCTGGCCAGGTGCAAACCGTCCGGTTTGAACTGGCCCCACCTCCCCCAGAACCGTATCCAATGTCCCAGGAATTTGAATCCCTCCCCCTTGCATCATTCCTCTAGCCACGTATTTGTAATGTATATACCTTTAAGGGGGGAACTATGTTGTACAGCTCATGTATACTGCAGTACCGGCAGTGACCACACCTGTATATAGCACTGAGTAGTAATCTGTACAGATCAGTTGCAGTGTGAGCCACGTTGAGTAAACACCTGTTGTACCGTTCTCCGCAGTCTGTGTCTTATTATACACGGATGCAACATTGGCGACGAGGCAGGTTCGAACCTACCTGCAACTCTGCATCACCTCCCAGGGATTCGTTCCTGGAGATCAGTGGATTGGAGGTCAAGGCAAGAGACTCGGGCATCGACCACGGGCAACCGCCCAGTCATCCAGCAGAGACTCGAGAATTGCGGGGAGGCTGTCGAGAGCCAGGCTTGGCTTTCCAGTTGAGGTGGTCCAGCGAAACGGGCTGGCAACAGGTAGTGCGCAGACCCTTCCCGGACAGCGGTGGGCTAGAGCCCGACCGAGCGGCACAGCAAAGGGCCAAGCAGTGTCGACGGGGGAGAGAGAGAGAGGGCAGAGCGCACAGGGCGCAGCCGGTGTTCAGGGGCCGAGCAGCATCGGAGAGAGGGAGAGAGAAGCGCGCGAAACCTACAGGGCGCCGCCATTGCCACGAGAACCGCCGGGAGCGGCGTTGGCAACAGCGGGGGAGGAAGGAAAGCGCGGGAGATGCCATTTTAAGCCATTGGGAGATGCCATTTTAAACCACACCCAAAATGCCGAAGAGTGGCAGTATCACCGCATTTGACAATGAAGTCGAAGATTGGACTACATATGTCGAACAAATAGAGGTGTACTGCAAGGCAAATGAGGTGTCAGATGAGAAGAAAGTGTCGGTATTATTAAATTTAATGGGTGCAAAGACGTATGGTTTATTACGAAATCTAGTAACCCCAATGAAGCCAGTGGAAAAGAGTTTTGAAGACATAGTAACGATACTAAAGGAACATTTAAACCCCACACCGCTGCTGATAGCAGAAAGATTCAAGTTTCACAAACGGAACCAGCATAAGGATGAAAGCAATGCTGATTATTTAACAGAACTGCGCAAACTATCGAAACACTGCCAGTTTGGAGCGGGACTGGCAGATACCTTAAGGGACAAGTTTGTGTGTGGGCTTCAAAGTGAAGGAACCCAGAAACGGCTTTTATCTGAAAAGGACCTTACGCTGGAAAAGGCTTTCAGCATTGCGGTATCATATGAAGCAGCAGCACGGGGCGCTGCAGAGATACAACAGAGACCGCAAGAATATGGCACAAACGAAATGTCATATGGAACAGAGAAGTGCTATCGCTGCGGCAGAACAACACATGACCAGAATGATTGCTGGTTCAAAGACAAAGTGTGCAGACAGTGTGGAAAAGTAGGACACATAGCACAAGTCTGCAGGTCGGGAAAGAAAACCAGCAATAAGAAACCTACCAAAGGAAAGTACAAGAAGGTACATAAGATGACAGAGAATAGTTCAGACGAACAAAAGAGTGATAACGACTCCGAAAGCAGGGAACTGAGTTGTCTGAAACTACATAATGTGATCACAACGGAGGATCACCGAACCATTTGGGTCACTCTCAAGTTAGCAGGAGTCTAGGTAAAGATGGAATTGGACACAGGATCAGCCCTAACAGTCATAAACTGACGGGACTACGAGCGGCTATTCTCACACATACTCTTGAGAGACACAAAAATTATTTTGAAGACGTACACGGGGCAAAAAGTCTACCACAAAGGAAAAATAAGGGTGACCATTATATATAACGGTAAGGAAATACCAAAACTAGACCTGTATGTATTGCAAGATGGAGGACCACCATTACTGGGACGTGAATGGATCCGGAAAATACAACTGGATTGGCATTCCATACAGGCACTGATTGTGGCTGACAAAAAGGATGACGACGTCACACCTGGGCGACTGTCAAAGATCCTAACTGACAGGCAAGAAGTGTTCCAGCAAGGACTTGGAACACTAAAAGGCATGACAGCGATGATTAAAATTGAAGAAAACGCAAGCCCAGCCGTCGAAGCAGAGCTGGAGAGTCTGGAACGTTCAGGTGTACTGTCCAAGGTAGACTGGAGCGAGTGGGCTACACCCATCATCCCTGTGATTGAAAAAGTCGTTGAGCAGCACGCCTGGGGAACCAAGGAAGGTTCGCATCTGTGGGGACTTTAAGGTAACAGTGAACCCGGTCCTTCACACCGTACAATATCCACTTCCGCGGATTGAAGATATTTTCGCCTCGCTATCTGGAGGGAATCGCTTCACTAAGATTGATCTGGCCCAGGCGTATCTGCAAATGGAGGTAGAAGAAGCATCAAAAAAATACCTCACAATCAACACCCATAAAGGTCTCTACCAATACAACCGGCTGGTATTCGGGGTAGCATCAGCTCCGGCTATTTGGCAGAGGGCAATGGAACAAGTCCTGCAAGGGATCCCAGGGACCCAGTGTTATTTGGACGACATCCTGGTCACGGGTGAAAATGACAGTGATCACCTTGCCAACCTGGAGCAGGTGCTCACTAGATTGCAGGAATATGGGCTCCGAGCTAACCGCCCCAAATGCGAGTTTTTTAGAAAACAGATCTCGTATTGTGGCCACGTTATCGATAAAGAGGGGTTACATAAGTCCCCAGAGAAGATTGAGGCAGTAGTCAAGGCTCCAGCACCGGAAAATGTGTCACAACTGAGGTCGTTCCTCGGGTTGGTAAACTACTACCATAAGTTCTTGCCAAATTTGTCTACAATACTACACCCACTGAACACCCTACTGCAAACTGGGGTGCCATGGAAGTGGAGTGATGAATGTAGACGAGCTTTCCAGAAGAGCAAAACACTAATCACATCGAAAGAGGTATTGGCCCATTACAACCCGGCATTACCAATTCGGTTGGCATGTGATGCGTCACCCTACGGCATTGGAGCGGTGCTGTCGCACAAATTCTCGGACGGCTCAGAGAGGCCAATAACCTTTGCGTCACGATCACTAACTTCAGCCGAGCGTAACTATGCCCAGATTGACAGGGAGGCCCTCAGCCTAGTGTGGGGTGTGAAAAAGTTCAATCACTATCTGCACGGGCAGAAATTCACCTTGCTGACTGATCACCAGCCTCTATGTCTCCATTTTTAATCCGAAGAAGGGCGTTCCGGTGATGACTGCGCAACGACTACAAAGATGGTCACTTTTTCTAGGGGCGCACCACTATGAGATTGAATATAAGGGCACGAAACAGCATGGAAATGCTGATGGGCTATCACGACTGCCACTGCCTACTGCGGAGGAAGCACCAGCAGTGGATCCTGTCGAAATATTCCATTCGACTATAGTTGAATACCTACCGGTAACTAACGCTTGTATCGAAAAGGAAACCCGAAATGACCAGACACTGTCTCGGGTATATGATTTGACGGTGAAGGGATGGCCAGCACATGGCGACTCACTGTTGCCAGCATTCTCGACAAGGAGAGAACAGCTGTCAGTGTGCCGGGGGACCTTGATGTGTGGATCCCGAGTGGTAATTCCACCCAAGTTAAGGGATAGAGTGCTCAATGAGCTTCATGAGGGTCATCTGGGAGGGGTAAAAATGAAAAGCCTAGCCAGGGCTTATGTGTGGTGGCCGGGAATCGATAAACAAATCGAGGACCTGACCAAGAGCTGCTCAGGATGCCAGAAAGTCCAAAATGCACCACCACAGGCCCCTCTACACCCATGGGAGTGGCCCTCATCTCCATGGCAACGGGTGCATATTGATTTTGCTGGTCCATTCATGGACTCAATGTTTTTAATAGCCGTGGATGCGCACTCGAAATGGCCTGAGGTCATCAAAATGCCCTCCACCACCATGGAGAAAACTATTGCAGTCCTACGGACCATTTTTGCCAGGAATGGCTTGCCAGAACAGATTTGCTCCGACAATGGACCACAGTTTGTGTCCGAAGAGTTCCGGAGGTTCTTGAAAAAGAATGGGGTAAGGCATTACACATCTGTCCCGTATCATCCAGCCACAAATGGATTGGCTGAGAGGTTCGTACAAACCTTTAAGAAGGCAATAAAGGCTATGTACAATGACAACATTCCGCTGCAGCACAAGGTGGACAATTTCCTGTTCGCCTACCGGAATGCGACACATGCAGTCACCAACCAGGCCCCAGCCATGATGTTCTTTAACCGAAGGTTAAGATCTCGCCTGGATTTGCTCAGACCAAACGTACGAAGAGATGTTGAGAGTAAGCAATTCCAGCACATCCATGAGAAGCCAACAAGGAGCTTCAATGTAGGGCAACCAGTCTTGGCCCGCGACTACCGAACAGAAAAATGGCAGCCAGGAACGATATGCACACGGCAGGGCCCACTAATGTACACAGTGGATGTTGGGGAGAGCATCGTGAGATGCCATGCTGACCAGATCCTAGAGTCACAGGAACAAGTCAACCCCATGCCTCGCCCATACGTACCTGGTGATGAACCCGACGTACAGGTCGCATCTACCCCAGAAACAGTAGCATCGGAAGCTGATGAACCAACCAACGACAGGTGGCCAGAATCGCCTCCGCACCAAGAGCAAGACACTCGGGAAAGGCGCTATCCAGAAAGGATCAGGAAGCCTTGCCAAAGACTGAATATGTAAATGGACTATTTTCAGCTAATGTTGCATGTTAAAAGTGTTAATTGTAATTAGTTTGATATTTAATTGTTAAATGAGTGTTATGGTACTGTTAATCTAAAAGGGGAGGAATTGTAATGTATATACCTTTAAGGGGGGAACTATGTTTTACAGCTCATGTATACTGCAGTACCGGCAGTGACCACACCTGTATATAGCACTGAGTAGTAATCTGTACAGATCAGTTTCAGTGTGAGCCACGTTGAGTAAACACCTGTTGTACCGTTCTCCGCAGTCTGTGTCTTATTATACACGGACGCAACAGTATTCATCTGAAATATCCTTCTATTTCTACTCTGACTAGCACGTGGCACTGGTAGCAATCCTGAGATTACTACCTTTGAGGTCCTACTTTTTAATTTACCTCCTAACTCCCTATATTCAGCTTTTAGGACCTCATCCCATTTTTTCCCTATATCGTTGGTACCTATATGCACCATGACAACTGGCTGTTCACCCTCCCCTTCCAAAATGTTCTGCAGCCGCTCTGAGACATCCTTGACCCTTGCACCAGGGAGGCAACACACCCTCTTGGAGTCTCGTTTGCGGCCGCAGAAATGCCTATCTATTCCCCTTACAATAGAATCCCCTATTACTATAGCTCTACCCCACTTTTTCCTCCCGTCCTGTGCAGCAGAACCACCCCTGGTGCCAGGAAGTTGGCTGCTGCTGCTTTCCCCTGATAAGCCATCCCCTCAACAGTATTCAAAGTGGTATATCTGTTTGAGAGGGGGATGTCCACAGGGGACTCCTGCACTACCTGCCTGCGCCTACTACTCTGCCTGTTGGTCACCCATTCCCTTTCTGCCTGTGCAAACCTTTACCTGCGGTGTGACCAAGTGATTAAACGTGATATCCGCGGTATAAAGCAGAAAAGTTATGCTGAACCACTATAAAGTGCTGGTTAGGCCACAACTGGAGTATTGCATCCAGTTCTGGTCATCACACTTTAGGAAGGATGTGAAGGCCCTTGAGTGGGTGCAGAGGAGATTTACCAGAATGGTTCCGGGGATGGGGGAATCTTAGCTACAAGGACAGGTTGGAAAAGCTGGATTTGTTTTCATTAGAACAAAGGAGGTTGAGGGGTGATTTGATAGAGGTGTACAAGATTATGACGGGTTTGGATAGGCTAGACGGGGAAAGGCTGTTCCCACTAGTTGATGGTACAAGGACTAGGGGACACAGATTTAAGGTTTTGGGCAAGAGATACAGGGGGATGTGAGGAAAAACTTTTTTACGCAGCGAGTGGTGAGGACCTGCAACTTGCTGCTGACGGAAGTGGTGGAAGCGGAAACACTCAATGTTTTCAAGGGGAGCTGGATAGGCACTTGAGGGAAATAAACTTGCAGGGCTACGGGGATAGAGCGGGGGAGTGGGACTGACTGGATTGCTCTGCAGTGAGCTGGTGTGGACTCGATGGGCCAAATGGCCTCCTTCTGTGCTGTTATGACTCTATTACTCTATGACTCTATGATTTATATAAAAACAGTGAAAGAGGAGGTAGTTGAGATACTGGATGGGATAAAAATTGATAAGGACGAGGTACTAGAAAGGCTGGCTGTACTTAAAGTACATAAGTCACCAGGGCTGGAAGGGATGCATCCTAGGCTGCTGAGGGAACTAAAGGTGGAAATCGCGGAGGTACCGGCCATAATCTTCCCATTCACCTTGGATATGGGGGTGGTGCCAGAGGACTGGAGAATTGCAAATGTTACACCCTTGTTCAAAAAAGGGTGTAAAGATAAACCCAGCAACTACAGGTCAGTCAGTTTAACCTCGGTAGTGGGGAGGCTTTTAGAAACGATAATCAGGGACAAAATTAACAGACACTTGGACAAGTGTGGATTAATTAAGGAAAACCAGCACGGATTTGTTAAAAGCAAATTATGTTTAACTAACTTGATCGAGTTTTTTGATGAGAGGGTTGATGAGGGAAATGCGGTTGATGTGGTGTACATGGACTTCCAAAAGGTGTTTAATAATGTGCCACATAATAGGCTCGCCAGCAAAGTTGAAGCCCATAAAATAAAAGGGACAGTGGCAGCATGGATACGAAATTGGCTAAGTGACAGGAAACAGAGAGTAGTGGTGTGGTAAACCACTGTTTGTATTCCTGTTTGTCCTGTTTGTATTCCACTGTGTACATGCCTGGACATGCCTCGGCTGACTCCTCCCACAGGTCCTAGTATAAAGGTGACTGCTCCCCAGCCCTTGGTATCTTGGACCGGTCGACCACTCGAGGCAGACCTCCATTCTGTTGTTAATAAAAGCCTTTAGTTACTCTTCTAACTCTCAGTCTTTTATGAGTAATTGATAGCGCATCAATTTTATTAACAACATTTTTATAATGGAGAAGATCCTCACACCAGCATGCCTGGACTTAGATCATCGGGAGGCGGACTCATCCACCAAGTTTACTCACTGGCTTAAGTGTTTCGAAAAATTCCTGACCGCCTCCGAAGCAATCAAATCGGACGAGGACAAACTGGATGTCCTGACCTCCAAAGTGAACCACCGAGTGTACTCGGTCATCCAAGACGCGACCTCGTACGCGGATGCTATCAAGCTCCTCAAGGACCAGTACACGCGCCCAGTGAACGAAGTGTACGCCAGGCACCTCCTGGGGAGTCGTAAACAACAACCTGGGGAATCGACCGTGGAATACCTTCAGGCACTGTCTGTGCTTGGCCGGGCCTGTGGTTGTAAGGATGTAAAGGCCGCCGTGTACACAGAGGAACTTATCCGGGACGCTTTTGTAGCGGGCCACAGATCCAATTACACACGACAGCGACTGTTGGAGCAGAGTAACCTCGACCTCAACAAGGCCTCTGAACTCGCACTATCGTTGGATGCAGCCTACCAGGGCATGGATGCCTACTCCTCTGCACCGTGGACGCCACGGGGAATGACAGCCTGGGACACGGTAGGACCGCCTCATAGCGCCGTGCCACCCCAGCCACACCCCAACAACGGCCCAACTACCGCAGCAGTGTCCCAAGGCCAGACAGCAGTGCCCCAAGGCCAGAAATGCTACTTCTGTGGCCAGGCAAAACACCCCAGAGCGCGCTGCCCGGCGAAAAACGCGATCTGCTCGGGCTGCGGGAAGAAGGGACACTACGCTAGCGTCTGCAGGGCCAAAGCCACCCCGAACCCCAGCAGCGCCGCGTGTGGGCCATGCGGGCCGCCATTTTGGACCTCCCCGGCCGTGTGCGAATCACCGGTACAGCAGCCATTTTGGACGCCTCCAGCCACATGGGGATCATGGACGCCGCCATCTTGGACAACAGCCGGGACGCAGCAGGCCCCCGACACCGCCTCATCTGATACCCGCAGCGACACACCGACCCCTACGCTGGCATCCGTTACACTGGACCAAGCGAGACCGCACCAACTGGCCAGTTCCACAATGGACATTAAGGTAAATGGTCACGATACAATCTGCCTTTTTGACTCTGGGAGCACGGAGAGCTTCATCCACCCCGACATGGTGCGGCGTTGCTCTCTCCCAGTCCTGCCTGCGCAACAGCGGATTTCTATGGCCTCCGAGTCCCAGTCGGCGGACATCGGCGGCTACTGCATAGTGACACTCGTAGTAGACGGGACCGTGTACGATCATTTTAAACTTCTGGTCCTGCCTGACCTCTGCGCTGCCGTCCTGCTGGGGTTAGATTTTCAGTGCCACCTTAAAAGTGTTACGATGGCGTACGGTGGACCCCTACCCCCACTCACAGTCCGCAGCCAGCAGCTTCCAAATTGCCCGCCGCGCACCAGGTGCAACCTCTCCACACTCAGAGTCACCCCCCCACCACTGTTTGCTAACCTCACCCCGACTGTAAGCCCATCGCCACAAAGAGCAGGCGATACAGTGCCGGGGACAGGGTTTTCATTAAAACCGAAGTGGAGCGGCTCCTGAAAGAAGGGATTATTGAGGGCAGCACCAGCCCCTGGCGAGCCCAGGTTGTGGTCGTTAAGACCAGCGAGAAGCAGCGCCTGGTCATCGACTACAGCCAGACAATAAATCGCTACACCCTGCTGGACGCCTACCCACTCCCCCGTATAGCTGATATGGTCAACCAGATCGCGCAGTACCGCGTCTTCTTGACCATTGACCTGAAATCAGCGTACCACCAGCTCCCCATCCGCCCTGAGGACCGCCAGTACACTGCCTTTGAGGCAAACGGCCGCCTCTATCACTTCCTTAGGGTTCCCTTTGGCGTCACCAACGGGGTCTCCATCTTCCAAAGGGAGATGGACCGGATGGTAGATCAAAATGCGTTGCAGGCCACTTTCCCATATCTGGACAATGTGAGCATCTGCGGCCGTGACTTGCAGGACCATGACGCAAACCTCGAAAAATTCCTCCGCACCGCCCAACTCCTAAACCTGACATATAACAAGGAGAAGTGCATATTCCGCACAAACCGCCTCGCCATCCTTGGCTGTATTGTGGAACACGGAGTCATCGGCCCCGACCCCGACCGGATGCGTCCCCTTATGGAACTTCCACTGCCCCACTGCCTCAAGGCCCTGAAGAGGTGCCTAGGGTTTTTCTCCTATTACGCCCAGTGGGTCCCCTACTATGCGGACAAGGCCCGTCCGCTGATCAAGTCCACCTCTTTTCCCTTGACGGCAGAGGCCCGCTTAGCCTTCCACCGTATCAAGGAGGACATTGCCAAAGCCACCATGCACGCAGTGGACGAATCCATCCCCTTCCAGGTGGAAAGCGACGCGTCCGACTTTGTCCTGGCCGCTACCCTCAATCAGGCGGGGAGACCCGTGGCCTTCTTTTCACGAACCCTCCAAGGCCCGGAGACCAGACACTCCGCTGTTGAGAAGGAGGCCCAGGCGATTGTGGAGGCTGTGCGTCATTGGAGGCACTACCTGGCCGGAAAACGATTTACCCTGCTCACTGACCAGCGTTCAGTTGCTTTTATGTTTAACAACAAGCAGAGGGGCAAAATCAAAAATGACAAGATCTTGAGGTGGAGAATCGAACTTTCCACCTACAACTACGAGATCTTGTACCGGCCCGGGAAGCTAAATGAACCCCCGGATGCGCTATCGCGTGGCACCTGCGCCAGCGCGCAGATCGATAGACTACGGGTCCTCCACAATGACCTCTGCCACCCGGGGGTCACCAGGTTCTTCCACCTCATCAAGGCCCGCAACCTGCCTTACTCTATTGAGGAGGTCAGGACCATGACCAGGAACTGCCAAGTCTGCGCTGAGTGCAAACCACACTTTTATAGACCAGACAGGGCCCACCTGATAAAAGCCACTCGCCCCTTCGAGCGCCTGAGCGTTGATTTTAAAGGGCCTCTCCCCTCCTCCGACCGCAATGTGTACTTCCTCAATATTATTGATGAGTACTCCCGTTTCCCGTTCGCCTTCCCCTGCCCGGACATGACCAGTGCCACGGTCATTAAATGTCTGAACAACCTCTTCACCCTGTTCGGCTTCCCCAGCTATATCCATAGCGACCGGGGCTCATCGTTTATGAGCGACGAACTCCGTCAGTACCTGCTAACTAGGGGTATTGCCACAAGCAGGACCACCAGTTACAACCCCCGGGGGAACGGACAGGTGGAAAGAGAAAATGCGACAGTTTGGAAGGCCGTCCTGCTAGCCTTAAAGTCTAGGGGCCTTCCAACCTCCCGCTGGCAGGATGTGCTCCCCGATGCGCTCCACTCTATTCGGTCACTGCTCTGCACTGCCACTAACGCCACCCCTCATGAGAAAATGTTCGTCTTCCCAAGGAAGTCCACATCAGGGACATCGCTACCGCCATGGCTGACGTCCCCAGGGCCGGTCCTACTGAGAAGACACGTGAGGACCCATAAAACGGACCCCCTGGTCGAGAGGGTCGACCTCCTCCACGCCAACCCCCAGTATGCTTACATCGCATACCCGGACGGGCGGGAGGACACAGTCTCCATAAGAGACCTTGCACCCTCGGGGACCACAGTAACCCACTACCCACTACCACCCCCCCCCACGATCCGATATCCAGCCCCAGCAGACGGCAGGCCTGGGCCCCGCGACCCGCTCGACATCTACGAGGACGACACGCCTGTGCCACAGCCTACGCTGGACTCGACGCCGGAAGCTTCACTACCCCTGCCGTCGCCACGCCGATCACAGCGGCAGACAAGACCTCCGGAGAGACTCCAATACACTAACTTTTAATACACTTCACCCCGCCGGACTCAATTTTAAACAAGGGGTGAATGTGGTAAACCACTGTTTGTATTCCTGTTTGTCCTGTTTGTATTCCACTGTGTACATGCCTGGACATGCCTCGGCTGACTCCTCCCACAGGTCCTAGTATAAAGGTGACTGCTCCCCAGCCCTTGGTATCCTGGACCGGTCGACCACTCGAGGCAGACCTCCATTCTGTTGTTAATAAAAGCCTTTAGTTACTCTTCTAACTCTCAGTCTTTTATGAGTAATTGATAGCGCATCAAGTGGTGAACGGTTGTTTTTCGGGCTGGAGGAAGGTATACAGTGGTGTTCCCCAGGGGTCGGTTCTAGGACCACAGCTTTTCTTGATATATATTAATGACTTGGATGTGGTGTACAGGGCACAATTTCAAAATTTGCAGATGACACAAAACTTGGAAGTATAGTGAACAGTGAGGAGGAGAGGGATAGACTTCAAGAGGTCATAGACAGGCTGGAGGAATGGGCGGACACATGGCAGATGAAATTTAACTCAGAAAAGTGCGAAGTGATACATTTTGGTAGAAAGAATGAGAGGCGATATAAACTAAAGGGTACAATTCTAAAGGGGGTGCATGAACAGAGAGACCTGGGGGTATATGTGCACAAATCGTTGAAGGTGGCAGGACAGGTTGAGAAAGCGGTTAAGAAAGCATACGGGATCCTGGGCTTTATAAATAGAGGCATCGAGTACAAAAGCAAGGAAATTATGATGAACCTTTATAAAACACTGGTTCGGCCTCAACTGGAGTATTGTGTCCAATTCTGGGCACCGCACTTTAGGAAGGATGTGAAGGCCTTAGAGAGGGTGCAGAAAAGATTTACAAGAATGGTTCCAGGGATGAGGGACTTCAGTTAGATGGATAGACTGGAGAAGCTGGGGTTGTTCTCCTTAGAGAAGAGACAGTTGAGAGGAGATTCAAAATCATGAGTGATTTAGACGAGTAGATAGAGAGAAGAACATCTAGAAATGAAAAGTATAATAATGAATAGTCGGCATGGATTTCAAAATCTTGCTTAATCAAACTTATTGAAATTTTTGAAGGGCTAACAGAGAGAGTAGACAATGGTAATGTAGTAGATGTAATTTATCTAGATTTTCAAAAGGCCTTCAATAAGGTACCCCATAATAGACTGATGAATAAGGTCAGAGAATGCGGAGTCAGGGCACAAGTAGCACAAGTTTCTTTCCTTCTTTCTCTTTCTCTTTTTCTCTCCTTCTTTCTTTCTCTCTTTTTCTCTCCCTTTCTTTCCTCCTTTCTCTTTTTCTCTTTCCTTTTTTTCTTTCTCTTTTTCTCTCTTTCTTTCTCTTTTTCTATCTTTCTTTCTTTCTATCTCTCCTTTCTTCCTCTCTTTTTCTTTCTTTCTCTTTTTCTCTCTTTCTTCCTTTCTTTCTTTCTCTTTTTCCCTCGTTCTTTCTATCTATCTTTCTTTCTTTCTTTCTTTCTTTCTTTCTTTCTTTCTCTTTTTCCCTCGTTCTTTCTTTCCTTCTTTCTTTCTTTCTTTCCTTCTTTCTTCCTTTCTTTCTTTCTCTTTTTCCCTCGTTCTTTCTATCTATCTTTCTTTCTTTCTTTCTTTCTTTCCTTCTTTCTTTCTTTCTTTCTTTCTTTCTTTCTTTCTTTCTTTCTTTCTTTCCTTCTTTCTTCCTTTCTTTCTTTCTCTTTTTCCCTCGTTCTTTCTTTCTATCTTTCTTTCTTTCTTTCTTTCTTTCTTTCTCTCTCTCTCTCAAGGGGCTATAGGGAGCAGGGAACTTAAAACAATCACTGTCACTAGAGAAAAAGTACTCGGTAAACTAATGGGACTAAAGGTGGACAAGTCCCCTGGACCCGATGGCCTGCATCCCAGGGTCTTAAAAGAAGTGGCTGCAGAGATTGTGGATGCATTGGTTGCAATCTACCAAAATTCCCTGGATTCTGGAGAGGACCCAGCGGATTGGAAAACTGCAAATGTAACACCCCTATTTAAGAAAGGAGGGAGACAGAAAGCAGGGAACTATAGATCAGTTAGCCTAACATCTGTCATTGGGAAAATGCTGGAGTCTATTATTAAGGAAGTAGTAGAAGGACATTTAGAAAATCATAATACAGTCAAGCAGAGTCAGCATGGTTTTATGAAAGGGAAATCATGTTTGACAAATTTGCTGGTGTTCTTTGAGGGTGTAGTGAGCAAGGTTGATAAAGGGGAACCAGTAGATGTAGCGTATTTGGATTTCCAGAAGGCAATTGATAAGGTGCCACATAAAAGGTCACTGCACAAGTTAAGAGCTCACTGGGTTGGGGGTAATATATTAGCATGGATAGAGGATTGGCTAACTAACAGAAAGCACAGAGTCGGGATAAATGGGTCATTTTCCAGTTGACAAACTGTAACTAGTGGGGTGCCGCAGGGATCAGTGCTGGGGCCTCAACTATTTACAATCTATATTAATGATCTGGATGAAGGGACCGAGTGTAATGTAGCCAAATTTGCTGATGCTACAAAGATAGATGGGAAAGCAAGTCGTGAAGAGGACACCATGGCCTAGAAATTCAGTTGCGTTCGCCAGCCGTTAGCACCATAGGAGGAGTAGATTTCGAGCGCTAGGCACTTAGCGGCCGGGCGCAGAACGATCTGCGCCTACGCCCAACTTCAGTAGACATTTAGCGCCGGCGCAAAGTGTTTGCGCGCGCTCAGCTGCGCGCGCAACTTATGACGTCATTTCGTCGTGCAACGCCCTTTGTGCGCCCCAAACCGGAACTTCAGTCGCGCCCGCCCAATGTGGGCGTGGCGCTGTTAAGAACTGTGAAGTGGAACGCAGCAGAGGCCCTGCGGGCCTCGGGGAGCGCTAATTAAAGGGCACTTAGACTGAACTATAAAGGCCAGCCATTTTGATCCAATGACTTTAGTGCAACGGATTTCTGGACAGAGACCAAGGAAGAGACCTTACTGATTTGGGCCAACATAGGAGAGGTATTTTTGGCTTCTGGCCAGAGCTTGGAAATTTGACTCATTGTGATTTCACTGTTTGCAAGTATATTATGGGGGCTGCATGGGGTTCCAACCCTCAGTTCCAGCATTATGTGCGAAGGGCTCGCAGACGCTGTGTGAGAGGGGCAGCCATGCCTAGACGCAGAGGGGCCATCAGGCGTCGGCAACGTAGGCCTTACCCACTCAGGGAATACCGCCAGCAGGTGTCCTATCTCACCATGACTGCCGCGCAGTGTGTTAAGAGGCTGCGCTTCCGAAGGGAGGTGGTTGCAGAGATCTGCCAGCTGCTTCACAGAGACCTGCGTCCACAGCTGATGTGCAGAACGTCTCTGTCGGTGGAAGTGAAGGTCACGGTGGCTCTGAACTTCTATGCAAGCGGCTCCTTCCAAGCCGCTGCTGGGGATATAGCGAACATATCCCAGTTCGCCGTGCATCGCTGCATCCGGCAGGTCACCGATGCCCTTTTCACAAGGAGACACCAATTCATCTCCTTCCCCATGACCCTAGAGAGGCAGGAGCAGCGTGCAGTCGGATTTGCCAGGATCGCCGACTTCCCCATGGTGCAGGGCGCCATTGACTGCACGCATGTGGCTTTGTGGGCACCTATCCACAATGCCGAGGATTACCGCAACCGGAAGGGCTACCATTCCCTCAATGTACAGCTGGCGTGTGACCACAGGCAGCGCATCCTAGCTGTCAATGCCCGCTTTCCAGGCAGCAGCCACGATGCATTTATCCTGCGCCAGACTACTGTGGCTGACTTGTTCCAGGCACAGCCTCCCCCAAGAGGATGGCTTATCGGGGACAAAGGCTATCCTTTGTGTACATGGCTCATGACCCCGCTCCGCGCGCCCAGGACCCCTGCTGAGGAGGCATACAACGAAAGCCATCAAACCACAAGGAACATCATAGAGCAAACGATTGGCGTCCTCAAGCAACGGTTCCGCTGCCTGGATCGCTCCAGCGGATCTCTGCAGTATTCGCCGGATAGAGTCTCCCAGTTCGTCGTCGTTTGCTGCATGCTGCACAACCTGGCTATCCGCAGGACTCAGGCACTGCCACCTCATGTTGGACCACCACCTCAGGAGGACGAGCAGGAGGACCATGAGGAGGAGGAGGAGGAGGAGGAGGAGTACCAGCCCAGGAGGGAGCCACAAGGTCCAAGGGCCATCCGTCGGCGGCTTATTGAACGACATTTCTAGGCCCCCTGTCAGGGAATGGCTTGTGGCAATGAAGGCACATGAATGCAGCCGCTCCGCAAGCCCTCAGCCGGTTAACGCAACAAACACTTGAAACATCACACATGGACAAGCTGAATAAAGAAAAAGCTTTATTGAACAAACTCAGGGCCCTTCCCACATGAAACCCAAAAACAGACAACACCCCCAAAAAACACTCAAATACATATCTCACTCCCACAACCTGGGGAGGAATAACAAAACTCGTCCATCCAAATGGCCTTCATCCTCGGCCTTACCAAAAGAACCCCCCCCATAGACAACACAAGCACCCCCATATAAAAAAACATTTGCCTTCATCCTCGGCCTTACCAAAAGAACCCCCCCCATAGACAACACAAGCACCCCCATATAAAAAAACATTTGCCTTCATCCTCGGCCTTACCAAAAGAACACCCCCCATAGACAGCACAACCACCCCCATATAAAAAAACATTTGTCTTCATCCTCGGCCTTACCAAAAGAACCCCCCCCATAGACAACACAAGCACCCCCATATAAAAAAACATTTGCCTTCATCCTCGGCCTTACCAAAAGAACCCCCCCCATAGACAACACAAGCACCCCCATATAAAAAAACATTTGCCTTCATCCTCGGCCTTACCAAAAGAACACCCCCCATAGACAGCACAACTACCCCCATATAAAAAAACTTTTGCCAACACACTCTACTTTGTGTGCCGAGAGGGCGAATCCTTGTCCAGCCTTTTCCGGCCCCTGGCCGACCTGCTGCTCCGCCTCAACCTGGGCCCTGTGGGTGTTGCAAGGCTGGGGGAAGGCTCCTGAGGGGCACATTGCGTGACGGCAGATGCCCTTGGGGGTCGGCCTAGACGAGCTCCGGCCCTCGAGGGGCCGGCTGCTGACTGCTGCAGCTGTGGCTGGGCAGCATCAGTCTCTCCAGCAGCTCGTCGCAGCTTTGCTGGGGGAGTGGCAGTGGCGGCTGCAGCAATGGGGGCAAGCTGGCTGATGCCAGGTGCTCGCTGCTCGCCAGAGACACTGGCACTCGGCCGGGCTGGCACTGCAGCAAGCGCAGCAATCTGGTGAAGGCCAGACCGCTGTGCTGCAGCAGCGCGGCGGGTGCCCTGGCGATGCCTGCGTGACACAGCGAGTGTGGCAGCAGTGAGTGCCCGCACTGCCCTGGTCTGTGCCCGCATCAGACCAGCCAGTGACTGCACGGCACCACTGATCAACTGTCCACTCGCTGCCTGTGCTGCCCTGAAGTCGTCCCGACTCGCGTCCTGTGCTGCCCTGAATTCGGCCCGACTCGCGTCCTGTGATGCCCCGAATTCGGCCCGACTCGCGTCCTGTGATGCCCCGAATTCGGCCCGACTCGCGTCCTGTGATGCCCCGAATTGTTTGAGACCCCTGGCCTGTGCTGCCGCGAGTTGTTCGAAACCCCTGGCCTGTGAGGCCCCGAAATCGGACACACTATGAGCCAGGGACTCAATGGCCTCAGGCAACCGTGCCACAACCCCCATGAACTCGGTGTGCCGATGATCCGAGTCCGCGGACATTTGTTCAAGGAGGCGCACCTCCTGGGCGAGGACCGTCTCCGGACTGGAGGCCGGACTCTCCCTCTGGGGAGAAGGCCGCCGAGCTGCCCGACCCTTCCCGCGTGGCTGCACGCCACTGGGCCCAGGAGCTACACTGCCCTGCAACACTTCCCCCCTCTGGGGAGAAGGCAGCCGTGCTGCCCGACCCTTCCCGCGTGGCTGGACGCCACTGGGCACAGGAGCTACACTCCCCTGCAACACTTCCCCCCTCTGGGGAGAAGGCAGCCGTGCTGCCCGACCCTTCCCGCGTGGCTGCACGCCACTGGGCACAGGAGCTACACTCCCCTGCAACACTTCCCTCCTCTGGGGAGAAGGCAGCCGTGCTGCCCGACCCTTCCCGCGTGGCTGGACGCCACTGGGCACAGGAGCTACACCCCCCTGCAACACTTCCCCCTGGCTCTCCTCCAGGGAAGACGTGTCCCCTCCATTGCCATCCCCTGGCGCGGATGAGGGTTCCCCCGATGGGCCGCCTTCCTCTTGCTCCTCCTCATCCTCCTCTTCCGAGGGACTGACACTCGCAGCTTCAGGGACCTCCTCCTCACCAGCTGAAAGCAGGAAGGCACAAGAGTAGCTTTAGAGTGAGGACAGGGCGTCAGCGAGGGAGGCATGAGTGGTGGCATTCTGCGCATTGGTCGGACAGTGGCAAAGGATGTAGATCTGAAGCGCAAGGGGAACGAGAGAGGTCCAAAAGGTCATGCCCTTACCATTGGGGCCCAGCACAGGGTCGGCATCTCCAATTGCAACGGGGCCAATCACCCGGGCACCCATGAGTCGACCCACGCGCTCCTCCAGGTCACTGAGCTCCTGGAACTGGGTACGGCCTCCCCCGGTGACAGTCCGGCTCTTCAGATTCTGGGCCAGCTTGGCCTGCAAGAGAAAGGATGGCTTCTAAGTACAGTATGGTGCCCTGTTGTTGTGTGCACTGCCTCCCATGGTCGAATAGCTTGGCCAGTGTGGTGCCCTGTTGTTGTGTGCACTGCCTCCCATGGTCGAATAGCTTGGCCAGTGTGGTGCCCTGTTGTTGTGTGCACTGCCTCCCATGGTCGAATAGCTTGGCCAGTGTGTAAAGTGCAGAAAGTGCAAATGATGTTCATGCCAGTGCCATAGCTGCGGGAGGAGGGCTGGCCATTAGGCCTTTGAGGTCCCTTTGCCCATAATGTGAGGTGCACATGCAAGGATGAGGAGGACACTGGAAAGGGTACTCACCTTGACAATCCGAGTGAGGTCGTTAAACTTCTTCCGGCATTGGACAACAGTCCGGGGGACATCGCAGGTGGCTGTGACCCTCTGGGCGATTTCCCTCCAGGCTCTCCTGTACACCCTGTTGGGAGGCTTCTTGCCACTGTCCGGGAACAAGATATGGCTTCTCTTCTCCAAAGCCCTAACCAGCACCTTTAAATCATGGCCAGAGAAGCGCTGCGCTCGCTCACGGGCCCTCTGCATCCTTCCTGGCGCTATTTCTCTCCAGCACCAGTGTTCAGGCCTAGCTGGAGGGCTGCAGGATCCAGGGCGTGGCAGCAGACCAAGTCGACCCTTCCCCCTTTAAGAGCTGGCCGGCGCCAGGGTGTCTGCTGTCAATCAAAACATGACCGCACCTGCGCTGCGCCCGGCCTCGGCGGTATCAGTCTGCACCGCCGGCTTAGCGCCTAAGGATAGCCGTGCATCGCCAGTTTTAGCGCTCGAGCAAACTCCTTGGCCAAAGCTACTGAATTTCGGCAAACTGCCCTCCACTTTCCGGCGGGCGCAAACTTTAGCGGCCGCCCGACTTTACCGCCCCAAAAGTGGCCATACTGAATTTCTAGGCCAAAGAGTCTGCGAAGGGATATCGACAGGCTCAGTGAGTGGGCAAAAAATTGACAGAGGGAGTATAATGTGGGAAAATGTGAGGCTATCCACTTTGGTAGGAAAAATAAAAAAGCAAATTATTATTTAAATGGAGAGAGACTACAGAATGCTGCAGTGCAGAGGGATCTGGGGGTCCTCGTACATGAAACACAATAAGGTAACATGCAGGTACAGCAAGTAATTAGGAAGGCAAATGGAATGTTGGCCTTTATTGCAAAGGGGGATGGAGTATAAAAGTAGGGCAGTCCTGTTACAACTGTACAGGGCGTTGGTGAGACCACACCTGGAGTACTGCGTACAGTTTTGGTCTCCTTATTTAAGGAAGGATATACTTGCATTGGAGGCAGTTCAGAGACGATTCACTAGGTTGATTCCTGGGATGAAGGGGTTGTCTTATGAGGAAAGGTTGAGCAGGTTGGGCCTATACTCATTGGAGTTTAGAAGAACGAGAGGTGATCTTATTGAAACATGTAAGATTCTGAGGGGGCTCGACAGGGTAGATGCAGAGAGGATGTTTCCCCTCGTGGGGGAATCTAGAACTAGGGGGCATAGTTTCAGAATAAGGGGTCACCCATTTAAAACGGAGATGAGGAGGAATTTCTTCTCTCAGAGGGTCGTGAATCTTTGGAATTCTCTACCCCAGAGAGCTGTGGAGGCGGAGTCAGTGAATATATTCAAGGCGGAGATTGACAGACATTTGAACTACAGGGAGTCGAGGGGTGTGGGGAGAGAGCGGGAAAGTGGTGTTGAGGCCAAGATTGGATCAGCCATGATTTTATTGAATGGCGGAGCAGGCTCGAGGGGCCGAATGGCCTACTCCTGCTCCTACGTCTTATGTTCTTATGTTCGCTCCTTTCTTTCTCTTTTTCTTTCTTTCCATCTCTTTTTCTCTTTCTTTCTCACTTTCTTTATTTCTTTCTTTCTTTCTCTCTCTCTTCTTTCTCTTTGTCTCTCTTTCCTTCTTTCTTTCTCTTTCTTTCTCTCTTTTTCTCTCTTCCTTTCGCTCTTTCTTTCTTTCTCTCTCCTTTCTTTCTTTCTCTCTTTCTTTCTCTTTCTCTCTCTCTCTTTCTTTCTTTCTTTCTTTCTTTCTTTCTTTTAATCAGACCCTGGCTGATCTGTATCTTTAGTCCATTTACCCGCCTTGGTTCCATAACGATTAATACCCTTGCCCAAAAAAAATCTATCAATCTCAATTTTGAAGCTCAGCAGGTCAGGCAGCATCGGTGGAGAGAGAAACAGAGTCAATGTTTCAGGTCGATGACCTTTCATCAGAACTGGAAAAAATCAGGAAATGGAACAGGTTTAGGGGCTAGGAAATGGGGGAGGGGATGAAAAAACAAAAGGGAAGGTCAGTGATAGGATGGAAAGCAGGAGAGATTAAGAGACATTGAGAGACATTGAGAGATAGTCAAGGTGAGAGGAGATGGTAATGGGACAGGTTAAGGAACAAAGGATGGCTCCAGATGGGGTGTGAATTGCGCTGGCAGAGTGAAGGACAGCTGCCATGTGGGAGGGAAGCAAAAAAAGAGGCCAAACAAAAATTGTGGATAAAAAGAAGAAAATATATATATGTGATAGGAGCAGGGGTTATGATCTGAAATTGTTGAACTCGATATTGAGTTCGGAAGGCTGTAAAGTGCCTAATCGGAAGATGAGGTGCTGTTCCTCGAGTTTACGTTGCGTCCGTGGAACAATGCAAGAGGCCGAGGACGGTGAGGTCCGAGTGGGAATGGAGCGGTGAATTAAAATGACAGGCGACCGGAAGCTCCGGGTCCCCCTTACGGACTGAACGGAGGTGTTCCGCAAAGTGGTCACCCAATCTGCGTTTGGTCTCCCCAATGTAGAGGAGACCACATCGTGAGCAGTGAATACAATATACTAGATTGCAAGAAGTACAAGTAAATCGCTGTTTCACCTGGAAGGGGTGTTTGAGGCCCTGGACAGTGGGAAGGGGGGAGGTATAAGGGCAGGTGTTGCGTCTCCTGAGCTTGTACGGGAAGGTGCCAGGCGAAGGGGAAGGGGTGCTGGGGGTGGTAGAGGAGTGGGCCAGGGTGTCGCGGAGGGAGCGGTGCCTATGGAATGCTGAAAGGGGAGGTGAGGGGAAGATGCATTTGGTGGTGGGATCACGCTGGAGGTGGCGGAAATGGCGGAGGATGATCCATTGATTGTGGAGGCTGTTGGGGTGAAAGGTGAGGACAAGGGGAACTCTATCGTGGTTCCGGGAGGGAGGGGTAGGGGTGAGGGCAGAAGTGCAGGAAATATAACGGACACGGTCAAGGGCCATGTCAACCACAGTAGAGGGGAATCCTCGGTTGAGGAAAAAGGAAGACATGTCGGAAGCGCTGGTATGGAAGGTGGCATCGTCGGAGCAGATGCGGCGGAGACGGAGAAACTGGGAGAATGGAATAGAGTCCTTACAGGAGGCGGGGTGGGAGGAAGTATAGTCCAGGTAGCTGTGGGAGTCAGTGGGCTTGTAGTGAATGTTAGTCAATAACGCTGGTGAGGCCACAGCTGGAGTACTGTGTGCAGTTCTGGTTGCCTCACTATAGGAAGGATGTGATTGCTTTGGAGAGGGTGCAGAGAAGATTCACCAGGATGTTACCTGGGATGGAGCGCCTCAGCTATGAAGAAAGACTAAACAGGCTGGGGTTGTTTTCCTTGGAGCAAAGAAGGCTGAGGGGGGACCTGATTGAGGTGTACAAAATGATGAGGGGCATAGATAGGGTAGACAAAGAGGAACTTTTCCCCTTAGTAGGGGGGTCAATAACAAGGGGGCATAGATTCAGGGTAAGGGGCAGGAGATTTAGAGGGGATTTGAGGAGGAACTTTTTCACCCAGAGGGTGGTTGGAATGTGGAACTCAATGCCTAAAAGGGTGGTAGAGGCAGGAACCCTCACAACATTCAAGAAGCATTTGGATGAGCACTTGAAATGCCATTGCATACAAGGCTATGGACCAAATGCTGGAAAATGGGATTAGACTGGACAGGGATGGATGGGCGGCGCAGACACGATGGGCCGAAGGGCCTCTTTCTGTGCTGTAAAACTCTATGGCCTAGAAATTGAGTTTGCGCTGCGCCAGGGCTTTAGCACCGGAAGTTAGCGCCGGCGCTAAAGCCCGTTGCGCGCGCCAAAAATTCAGTAGCGCCACGCCCAAACGGCTGCCGGCGCTACTGAAGGGTTTTAGCGCCTGAAAACTGGCGCAACGCGCCGCATTGCGGCGCTATTCCGGCGCTGCGGCGCCCGCTGCGGTGCGGCAGGCTCGGGAAGTGCAGGCCTCCTCCTTCCGTTAAGGAGGAGCTGCCTGCACCCGGCCGCGGCCCGCGCAAATCTCATCAAAAATGAGCCCGGCACCTCGGACAAGTGCCGGGCTTGCATCTGTTCCGGGGGGGGGGTGGGAGAAGTCCGTGGAGGGAGCTGCGGGCAGGCGGCCGGCGGGAAAGCGGCCGGCCGCCGCGCCTCCTTAAAGCGCCGGCGCAGACTCCGGCAACACTCGTTTGCCGGAGTCTTAGTTGCGGCTGCCACTGGCGAGGCGGCCGCAACTGAATTTCGGCTTGGGGCCGGGTTACCACGGCAACCGGGACGCTGCGCACACCGATGACGTCATCGGTGCCGGCGCAGCGCTACCGGTCTACCGCCGTGGAAGGGCGCCAGGCAATTTAGGAACCGGCGCCAATTGCAGCGCTAGGCCCTCTAGCGCCGCAAAATCGGTGCTAAGGGCACTGAATTTCTAGGCCTATGACTCTATGACTCTATAATAACCTATCCCCAGAGATGGAGATGGAGAAGTCAAGGAAGGGAAGGGAAGTGTCAGAGATGGACCATGTGAAGGTGAGGGAAGGGTGGAAATTGGAAGCAAAGTGAATGAAATTTTCTAGTTCAGGGCGAGAGCAGGAAACGGCACCGATACAGTCATCAATGTACCGGAAAAAGAAATGAGGGAGAGGACATAACATAAGAACATAAGAACATAAGAACATGAGAAATAGGAGCAGGAGTAGGCCAATCGGCCCCTCGAGCCTGCTCCGCCATTCGATAAGATCATGGCTGATCTGATCCTAACCGCCAATCTACTATCACAGAACCATGTCCTGAATCTAACAGAATTAGACACATGAAATAGCAGCAGGATCAGGCTACACGGCACCTGGGCCCGCTCCGCTACCCACAGGGCCATGTCCGATCCGAACCTGGACTCATGTCCAAATTCCTGCCCGCTCTCCGTAACCCTTAATTCCCTTTACTTCTAGGAAACTGTCTATTTCTGTTTTAAATTTATGTAATGATGTAGCTTCTACAGCTTTTTGGGGCAGCATATTCCATGGACCTACCACCCTCTGAGTGAAGTAGTTCCTCCTCATCTCAGTTTTGAAAGAGCAGCCCCTTATTCTAAGACTATGCCCCCTAGTTCTAGTTTCACCCATCATCGGGAACATCCTCCCCGCATCCACCCGATCCAACCCCTTCACAATCTTATATGTTTCAATAAGATCGCCTCTCATTCTTCTGAACTCCAATGAGTAGAGTCCCAATCTACTCAACCTCTCCTCATATGTCCATCCCCTCATCCCCGGGATTAACCGAGTGAACCTTCTTTGTACTGACTCGAGAGCAAGTATGTCTTTTCTTAAGTATGGACACCAAAACTGTATGCAGTATTCCAGGAGCGGTCTCACCAATACCTTGTACAACTGAAGCAATACCTCCCTATTTTTATATTCTATCCCCCTAGCAATGAAAGCCAACATTCCATTGGCCTTCTTAATCACTTGCTGCACCTGCATACTAACCTTTTGAGTTTCGTGCACCAGGACCCCCAGATCCCTTTGTACTTCAGTACTTTCCAGTTTCTTGCCATTAAGATAATAACTTGCTCTACGATTTTTCCTGCCAAAGTGCATAACCTCACACTTTCCAGTATTGTATTCCATCTGCCAAATCTCTGCCCACTTACTTAGCCTGTCTATGTCCCCTTGCAGGTTTTTTATGTCCTCCTCACTCACTACTTTCCCTCCCATCTTAGTATCATCTGCAAACTTTGATATGTTACACTTGGTCCCCTCCTCCAAATCGTTAATATAGATTGTAAAGAGTTGGGGACCCAGCACTGACCCCTGCGGAACACCACTAGTTACTGATTGCCAGTCTGAGAATGAACCATTTATCCCAACTCTCTGCCTTCTGTTAGATAGCCAATCCTCTATCCATGCCAGAATATTACCCCCAATCCCGTGATTTTTTATCTTAAGCAATAATCTTTTGTGTGGCACCTTGTCAAATGCCTTTTGGAAGTCTAAATACACTACGTCCACTGGTTCCCCTTTATCCACCCTATATGTTACTTCCTCAAAGACCCGAGTAGGACTGGAACAAAGAGTGTTCCACATATCCCACGAAAAGGCAGGCATAGCTAGGGCCCATGCGGGTTCCCATAGCAACACCTTTAATTTGGAGGAAGTGAGTGGAGTCAAAGGAGAAGTTGTTCAATGTGAGAACAAGTTCAGCCAGGCGGAGGAGGGTGGTGGTGGATGGGGACTGGTTGGGCCTCTGTTCAAGGAAGAAGCGGAGCGCCCTCAGGCCATCCTGGTGGGGGATGGAGGTGTCAAGGGATTTTACATCCATGGTGAAAAGGAGGCGGTTGGGGCCGGGAAACTGGAAACTGTTAAAGTGGTGGAGGGCGTCCGAAGAGTCGCAGATGTAGGTGGGAAGAGACTGGACAAGGGGAGAAAAGATAGAGTCGAGATAGGAAGAGATAAGTTCCGTGGGGCAAGAACAGGCTGAAACGATGGGTCTACCAGGGCAGTCCTGTATGTGGATTTTGGGAAGGAGGTAGAAGCAGGCTGTGCGGGGTTGGGACACGATGAGGTTGGTGGCCGCGGGGGGAAGATCTCCAGAGGAGATGAAGTCAGTGACAGTCTTGGAAACGATGGCTTGATGTTCGGTAGTGGGGTCATGGTCCAGGCGGTGGTAGGAGGAGGTGTCGGAGAGTTGGCGTTCAGCTTCCGCCAGGTAGAGGTCGGTTCACCAAACAACAACAGCACCACCCTTGTCAGCAGGTTTAATGACAATGTTGGGGTTGGATCTGAGAGAATGGAGTGCTGCAAGTTCAGGGGGAGGTAGGTTGGTGTGAGTGAGGGGAGCAGAGAAATGGAGACGGCCGATGCCACACCGGCAGTTTTCAATGAAAAGATCTAGAGAGGTTAAGAGGCCAGAGGGAGGGGTCCAGGTAGAATGAGAATTCAGAAAGCGGGAGAAAGTGTCAGCTGTGTGGGAGGAAGACTCCTGCCCAAAGAAGTGTTGTTATTTTGGATTTCCAGCATCCGCAGTATTTTGCTATCGTATCAGTTTTGAAATTGTCAATTGACCCCCAGGCTCAACAGCTTTTTTGGGGGAGAGAGTTCCAGATTTCCGCTACCCTTTGTGTGAAGATGTGCTTCCTGACATCACCCCTGAACGGCCCGGCTCTAATGTTAGGGTTATGCCCCCTTGTTCTGGACTCCCCTATAGGCCGGACTGAGTAGGCAAGGCAGGTTCCCTTCCCCGAGGAGCATTAGTGAGCCAGTTTTGTTTTCAGCATCATTTTCTGGTAACATCCCACAATATCAAATTTATTCAATTTAATTTGACAAAAAACGATGGCGGAACAATTACACTACCATACCCATAGTTGAATTGTATCATTGAACAATATCACACTGCATATTTTGGGTCTTTAAAATTCTCATCCTTGTTTTCAAATGCCTCCATGGCACTGTTCGGGGGGGTTTAAACTAAAATGGCAGGGGGTTGGGAACCTAAGCAGGGAGACAGAGGAAAGGAAAACAGGGATAAAAGCAAAAGATAGGAAGGAGAAAAACAAAAGTGGCAGTCAGAGAAATCAACGGTTTAAATCAAACGTGGCCACAGTAAATAATAATTCTAATAGGTCTAAGAGTGTTAAAAAAATAATCCTGAAGGCTTTGTGTCTTAATGCGAGGAGCATTTGTAATAAGGTGGATGAATTGGCTGCGCAAATAGAAGTAAACGAATATGATTTGGTTGGGATTACGGAAACATGGCTCAAGGATGGCCAAGACTGGGAACTCAACATCCAGGGGTATTCGATATTCAGGAAAGATAGGCAAAGAGGAAAGAGAGGTGGGGTAGCATTACTGGTTAAAGAAGGGATTAATACAATTGTAATGAAGGATATTAGCTCTGATGATGTGGAATCTGTATGGGTAGAATTGAGAAATACTAAGGGGAAAAAAACATTATTGGGAGTGGTATATAGACCTCCAAACAGTAAGGCGGAGGTTGGGGATGGCATTAAAAGGGAAATTAAAGAAGCGTGCAATAAGGGCACAGCAGTCATCATGGGTGACTTTAATCTACATATAGATTGGGCCAACCAAATTAGTAACAATACTGCGGAGGAGGAATTCCTGGAGTGTTTACGGGATGGTTTCCTGGACCAATATGTCGAGGAACCAACCAGAGATCGGGCCATCTTAGACTGGGTATTATGTAACGAGAAAGGATTAATTAGCAATCTTGTTGTACGAGGCCCCTTGGGTCGGAGCGATCATAATATGATCGAATTCTTCATTAAGATGGAGAATGAAGTAGTTGACTCAGAGACAAGGGTCCTCAATTTAAATAAAGGAAACTACGATGGCCTGAGGAGCGAGTTGGGTAGGATTGATTGGGGAATGGCACTCAAAGGGTTGACGGTGGATAGGCAATGGTAAACATTCAAAGACCGAATGGATGAGCTACAGAATTTGTCCATCCCAGTTTGGCATAAAAATAAAACAAAAAAGGTGACTCAACCGTGGCTAACAAGGGAAATTAGGGATAGCATAAGATCCAAGGAGAGGACATATAAATTGGCTAGGAAAAGCAATAATCCTGAGGATTGGGAGCAGTTTAGGAGTCAGCAAAGGAGGACAAAGGGATTAATTAAGAAAGGGAAAATAGAATATGAGAGTAAGCTTTCAGGGAACATAAAAACTGACTGTAAAAGCTTTTATAGATATGTGAAGAGAAAAAGATTGGTGAAGTCAAGCGTAGGTCCCTTACAGTCAGAATCAGGGGAATTTATAATGGGAAACAAGGAAATGGCACCCAAACTAAATACATACTTTGGTTCTGTCTTCACAAAGGAGGACACAAATAACCTCCCAGAGATGCCGGGGAACATAGGGTCTGATGAAAGGGAGGAACTGAAAGAAATCAGTATTTGTAGGGAAATGGTGTTAGGAAAATTGATGGGACTGAAGGCCGATAAATCCCCAGGGCCTGATGGTCTACATCCCAGGGTACTTAAGGAAGTGGCCCTAGAGATAGTAGATGCATTGCTGGTCATCTTCCAGAACTCGATAGACTCTGGAACGGTACCCATGGATTGGAGGGTAGGTAATGTTACCCCACTATTCAAAAAAGGTGGTAGAGAAAAAGCGGGGAATTATAGACCGGTAAGCCTGACATTGGTAGTGGGGAAAATGCTAGAATCTATTATAAAAGATGTAGTAGCAGAGCACTTGGAAAGCAGTGACAGGATCGGACAAAGTCAACATGGATTTACAAAAGGTAAATCAGGCTTGACTAATCTACTGGAATTTTTTGAGGATATAACTGGTAAAATAGATAAGGGAGAACCAGTGGATGTGGTGTATTTGGACTTTCAGAAGGCTTTCGATAAGGTCCCACATAAGAGATTAGCGTGCAAAATTAAGGCACATTGGATTGGGGGCAAGGTATTGACTTGGATAGAGAACTGGTTGGCGGACAGAAAGCAAAGAGTTGGAATAAACGGGTCGTTTTCCGAGTGGCAGGCAGTGACTAGTGGGGTACCGCAAGGATCGGTCCTAGGACCCCAGCTGTTCACAATATATATTAATGATCTGGACGAGGGAATTGGATGTAATATCTCCAAATTTGCAGACGACACAAAGCTGGGTGGGAGGGTAAGCTGTGAGGAGGATGTCGTGAAACTCCAGTACGATTTGGTCAGGTTGGGTGATTGGGCAGAAACATGGCAAATGCACTATAATGTGGATAAATGTGAGGTTATCCACTTTGATGGCAAAAACAGGAAGGCAGATTATTATTTGAATGGCAATAGATTGGGAGAAGGGGAAGTGCAAAGAGACCTGGGTGTTATTGTGCACCAGTCGCTGAAGGTAAGCATGCAGGTGCAGCAGGTGGTTAAGAAGGCAAATGGTATGTTGGCCTTCGTAGCAAGAAGGTTCGAGTACAGGAACAAGGATGTCTTGCTACAGTTGTACAGGGCCTTGGTGAGACCGCACCTTGAGTATTGTGTGCAGTTTTGGTCACCTTACCTGAGGAAGGACGTTCTTGCCATGGAGGGAGTGCAGCGAAGATTCACCAGGCTGATACCTGGGATGGCAGGAATGACGTATGAGGAGAGATTGGGTCGATTGGGCTTATACTCACTGGAGTTTAGAAGATTGAGAGGGGATCTCATAGAAACCTATAAAATTCTGTCAGGCCTGGACAGACTAGATGCAGGAAGGATGTTTCTGATGGCCGGGGAGTCCAGAACCAGGGGTCATAGTCTAAGGATAAGGGGTAAGCCATTTAGGACTGAAATAAGGAGGAATTTCTTCACCCAGAGAGTGGTGAACCTGTGGAATTCTGTGCCACAGAGGGCGGTGGAGGCCAGTTCATTAAATATATTCAAGAAAGAGTTGGATATATTTCTTGAGGCTAAAGGGATCAAGGGATATGGGGAGAAGGCAGGGACAGGGTACTGAATTTGGATGATCAGCCATGATCTCATTGAATGGCAGAGCAGGCTCGAAGGGCCGAATGGCCTACTCCTGCTCCTATCTTCTATGTTTCTATGTCCCTCCCTATCTCTGTAATCTCCTCCAGTCCTACAACCCCCCGAGATCTCTGCGCTCCTCCAATTCTGCCCTCTTGCGCATCCCCAATGTCCTTCGCTCCACCATTGCCGGCCATGCCTTCAGCTGCCTGGGTTCTAAGCTCTGGAATTCGCTCCCTAAACCGCTCTGCCTCTGTAATGTTATCTTATATCTTAGTATTAAGAGGCTTATGAGTAGGTATCATTGAGTACTCTTTATTAGGTCTTGAGTCAGTGCCAGCTCGTGCAGTACTGCCGCATGGCCAAGATGGCTTCCTATTTATACGACTGCCGTCAAGCAGCTGTCTTTACTACAGCTACTGTAAAGCAGCTGCCTTTACTACAGCTACAGTTATCTGTACATCTTTCCCCCTCAACGATGACATAAACAGTAAACACCATAACATAACATAACACATAGAACACATATTAACAACATATAAAAACAGTCAGTGTAACTTCTATTAATTACTATTAACAACATGTAAAAACTGTCAGTGTAACTATACCTTGCAATAACTGCCGGTACATATAAACACTACCCACACCCAGAAGTCCATTAGCTGTTTACAGTCTTTCCCTTGTCTATAGGTCGAGTCTAACGACAGGCTTTCTGGTGCGCTGTGACCTGCGTAGCTGAGCGGGTATTTGCTGGGCCAACCCAGTTGTGTCCATTAAGTTCATGTCTGTACCACACGGATCCCTTGTCTCGTTGTCACCCCTGTGTACTTCATCACTTTGTGGCATTGCCCTCGTCTCCTCGTCACTCTGTCGGATTTCCATCATCAGCTCATCCTCTCTGTCCTCCTGCGGCTGATAGTTCTCGGTGGTTTTCAGTAGGTGCCTCCTGTTTCTGCGATATACATTGCCATTTTCTGTCATGACACTGTATGACCTGGGGGGCAACCTGTTGTAGAGCGGTGGCTCTTTGATTCCATGACCCAGGCCCTTCAATGCAAACTACATCCTTCTCCTGTAGAGGCACTAGTGCAGTGGCTGTGCGGTCATGGAGCGTTTTTTGTTTCCGCTGAAGTTTCTGGGCCTTGTCTGCCCATACCTCATCTCTGTGATCAGGTGTGACATGCCTGGGAAGTTGAGTATGGATTTTGCGACCCAGTAAGAGCTCAGCTGGAGACTTGCCACTTTCCAGCGGGGCCGCCCTGTACGACATCACGGCCAGATATGGGTCAGTGTTGCTGTGTGCTGCTTTCTTTAATAGTATTTTCACAATCTGTACCCCCGTCTCCGCTTTTCCATTGGCTTGAGGGTAGAGTGGACTGGAGGTTACATGCTTAAACTCATACTCTGTAGCAAATGACTGAAACTCATGTCTGGCATAGGGAGAGCCATTATCAGAGACCAGAGTTAGAGGGATGCCCTGCCTGGAAAAGATTGACTTCAGGTGAGTTATCACAGCTCTTGACGTGGTGCTGGGTAGGAGAGCAATCTCAGGATAATTAGAGTAATAATCAATAACTAACAAATAGTCTTTTCCTTCGTAGTGAAAAATATCAGTTCCTACCTTTTCCCAAGGTTGTGATGGGAGCTCTGTGGTAATGAGAGGCTCTTTTGTTTGCTTGTAGTGATACTCCTGACATGTAGCACACTCACTGATCATCTGGTCAATATCAGAGTTCATGTTTGGCCAGTAGAGTGCCTCACGTGCTCTCCTTTTTGACTTTTCCACACCCAGATGCCCTTCATCTATCCTGTGAAGCATTTCTCGTCGCATAGAGATGGGCACTACAATCCTGTCACACTTAAGCAGTAGTCCATTGACCACAGAAAGCTCAGACTGAATATGATGATATTGTTTACATGACCCTTTCTTCCAACCCTCTTGAAAATTTCTCATCACTTTCCTCAGAACAGGGTCCTTTGATGTCTCTGTGGCTATCTTTGATAGTTGTTCCTGTGAGGCGGGCAATGCTGCATAGACCATATCCACATGAAGGGCCACATCCTCTTCTGTTTCACTGTTTTGTGTGGCACGAGGCGCAGCCCTGGATAGTGTGTCTGCAATGAACATTTGTGTCCCTGGCACATATGTGAGCTCAAAATCATAACATTGTAGTCTCATCATTAGGCGCTGTATCCGTGATGACATGTCACACAGATTCTTTTTTGCGATCCCTAGCAGTGGCTTATGGTCAGTTTCTAGGATAACCGTGGGAAGTCCATAGATGTAGGTATGAAATTTTTCACACCCAAATGCCAAGCCCAGGCACTCCTTCTCTATTTGCGCATACCGGCACTCTGTAGCCGTCATGGAGCGTGACGCATATGCCACTGGTCGCCATTCTCCTTCATCTTCCTGTAGAAGGACAGCCCCTAATCCATCCTTAGAGGCATCTGTGGACACTTTTGTCCTCTTTTCAGGGCAGAAGAACTTCAGTAGGGGTTCACTTGCTAGAATGTGTAGCAGCCCCTTCCACTCATTCTCATGTTCATGTCCCCATTGGAACTCTGTCTCTTGGTGCAGCAGTTTTCTCAAGTGAGCGGTTTTCACTGCCAGATTTGGAATGAATTTCCCTAGGTAATTAACCATGCCAAGGGCCCGCTGAACCCCTTTCTTGTCCTTTGGTTTTTCCATGTCATGTATGGCCTTTACCTTTGACTTGTCTGGCTGAATCCCTTCTGCAGAAATCTTGTCCCCGAGGAATGTGATTTCATTGACGCTGAACTGACATTTGTCTTTATTTAGTTTGAGTCCATACTGCCGTATCCTCTGAAGTGTTTTTTCCAGTCTGGTGTCGTGCTCTCCCTGAGTGGAGCCCCATGCTACCAGATCATCCACGTACACTTGCACACCATCCAGGCCCTCGATGATTTGCTCCATTGCTCTGTGGAAGATTTCTGGGGCGGAGCTAATGCCGAAGGGCAGGCGCTGGTAAGAGTATCGACCAAACGGGGTGTTAAAGGTGCACAGCTTAGCACGCTCTTCATCAAGTTTCAGCTGCCAGAATCCATGTGAGGTGTCCATCTTGGAGAAGAATTTTGCTCCTGTCATTTCACTGACTATTTCCTCTCTCTTTGGGATTTGATAGTGCTCTCTTTTTATATTAGCGTTAAGGTCCTTGGGATCCATGCAGACACGCAATTTATCAGTCTTTTTTGAATTGACGCAAACCATGGAATTTACCCAGTCAGTCGGTTCCTCAGTCTTTTTTATGACACCTAGTCCCTCCATGCGGTCTAGCTCTTTCTGCAGTTTCTCATGGAGGGCCACCGGAACTCTCCTGGGTGCGTGAATCACAGGTTGTGCGTCATCTCTCAGTTTGATGGAGTATGTAAAGGGCAGTGCTCCGAAACCCTGAAATACATCTGTGTACTTGTGTGTTATAGCATCATCATGCTTTATATTTGTACTGTCTTGGGGGGCACTCTGCACACAGTTCAGTTCATTAATAGTATAGACTCGTTTTACCAAGCCCAAATCTACACATGCCTTATCCCCTAGCAGTGACTCATGTCCTTCAGGCACTATAACAAACGTCAATGGGTAAATGCGATTTTTTACCTTAGCATTCAACCTACATGTTCCTTTTGTTTCAATACTTTGTCCATTGTACGCCTTCAAAGCCACTGGCCTAGAAATTCGGTGGGCTTTGCGCCCAGTTACAGCCCAAAGAGGGCTTCTGCGCCAGTAGGGGTGGTAGCGCTGATTTTGAGGGCCGTGGTAATGGCGGCGGTAGCCGGTAGCGCTGCGCCGGCACCGATGACGTCATCGGTGTGCGCAGTGCCCCGGTTCCGCCCCGCTACCGCCCCGACCCCCATCTTCAGTAGCGGCCGCCTCTTCCGTGGCGGCCGCTAACAACATCGGGAGACCGGGTCCTTACTGCAGCCTTAGCAGGGCGCTTTAAGGTGGAGGTGCGGCCGGCCGCTTTTTCGGCGGCCGCCTGCCCGCACCTCCTTCCCCGGCCTCCTCCACCCCCCCCCCCGCGGCATTGCCAGCTGGTTTCCGTGGAGCCCGGCACTTCTCCGTTGTGCCGGACTCTTTTGCCGGCACTCGCGATCGGGGCTCCGGCCGTTGCAGGCACCTCCTCCTTAAGAGAAAGAGGAGGCCTGCAGTACAGCAGCCTGCCGCACCGCATCGGGTGGCGCAGCGGCACCGGGAGCGCTGAAATTCACTTTCAGCGCCCCAAGCGGGGGCGGGCACACCGTGGAACAGCGCCCGGTTCCGCCTTGGGGCGCTAAAAGTGAATATGGGACGGGCGCAACTGGCTCCGCGGCCAGCGCAAAATTTTCGGCGCAAACGAGCTGGCGGGGCTATACCCAATTTCTAGGCCACTGTCTTGTTCAGTATTTTTGGTCTCACTTTGAGATTCCGTGCATCACTCCAGCTTATGAGGTTTGCCTTAAGCACCTGTATCTAGCTTGAAGGGAACAATGGTGCCATTTACCAGCAAGGGGGCTATCCAAACTTCAGTCTTTAGTCCTACGGAATGTACTTCCTTTTCCATATCTGCACCCTGTTTTAAGTCATTTTGCACCATTCCAACATACAAAGTCTCCGATTCCGTGTCTTCAGTCTCAATAGCATGCACTGTCTTTTTACCTTTGGTTTTCTCTTCCCAAAGGCACATTTTAGCAAAGTGATTCCTGCCTTTACATTTTGCGCAGTTCTTCCCATAAGCCGGCCATTGTCTTGCCACGTGTCTATTGCCGCACCGTCTGCAATCGTATGGCGTCATAGTCCTGAACTCTGTGCGCCCTCTTGTGTCCCTTCTGTGTACTACATCCACTGGTAGGTTGTCCAGTCCCAGCGCTCTCACGCCCGTTGCTGTAGTTCTCCCATCGAATGTTTGCGTGTGCATGGCTGAGAGTTCACTAGCATGACATATTTTTACTGCAGCATCCAAAGTTAAGTCATTGTCCCTAAGCATTCTCTCCCTCCCCTTCTTGTCAAGTATTCCGAAAACGACCTGATCGCATATCATCGATTCCTTCAAGTCTCCAAAGTTACATGTTTGTGCTTTTGTTTTCAAGTTCATCAGAAAAACATCAAAGGATTCTCCTTGCTTTTGCACGCGGGAGCGAAAAACAAATCTCTCGAACGTTTCATTCTTTTTAGGTCTGCAGTATTTATCGAACAAATCTATCACCTTGTCCAGATCATTTTTGTCACCTTCAACTGCAAACGTAAATGTATTATACAGCTCGATTGCCTGCGAGCCAGCCACTGTTAGCAACAAAGCTACCTTACGTGTTCCAGAGCTAGTCGTGGCGTCGATCGCTGTGAGGTAGAGAAGAAAGCGTTTTTTGAATTCGCGCCAATTTTCGTCCAGATTTCCTTCAAGTTGCAGGCTAGTCGGTGGTTTTATCCCTTCCATTGTTGTGGATGTCCGTATCGTGCGTTCTATAAATCCTGGTACCATGTAATTTATCTTATATCTTAGTATTAAGAGGCTTACGAGTAGATATCGTTGAGTACTCTTTATTAGGTCTTGAGTCAGTGCCAGCTCGTGCAGTACTGCCGCATGGCCAAGATGGCTTCCTATTTATACGACTGCCGTCAAGCAGCTGTCTTTACTACAGCTACCGTAAAGCAGCTGTCTTTACTACAGCTATAGTTATCTGTACAGCCTCTCTCTCTCTCCTCCTTTAAGACGGTCCTTAAAACCGACCTCTTTGACCCAGCTTTTGGTCACCTGTCCTAATATTTCCTTTCGTGGCTCGGTGTCAAATCTTTGTCTGATTACGCTCCTGTGAAGCGCCCTGGGACGTTTTACTACGTTAAAGGTGCTATATAAATACAAGTTGTCTGTTGGCAACCGTGCATAGGCCCCAAATCTTTGACGTTTCAGCACATTTTCTTCTCGTGAGCGGTCTCTAGCTATCCGTGATTTGCCCCTCACTGTCGTCCAAGGCATCTGTTTATTTTATTTTATGCCTAGTTCACTTGTGATGTGAAATGTTTCATTGCATGGGTCGGCGATGGTGCTTTCTTCTCCAAGTGTAATTTTTCAGTAACGAACGGACTGGGGCCTCGATCGTTAGGGGATTTACTTGTTAAAGTAATCACATGTCGGTGTTCCTGAGGAACAGAAAAGTACTCCTTTACTATAAAACAACTTCCCCACCTAAGAGTTACTTGTGTATGCATTTTCCCCTTTCTAGCACTATAGAAGTGAATTTGGTAAAACAATTGAGTTCAGTTTTAGTGACTTCAACCGGCAGTGAACTGAGCCACAAATCGGACTCTTTCTTCACAATCAGATCCGGGAGTTTATATTTGCCGTTCACTCTGAAATTCATCTCTGCTTCGTCAAGATACAATTATCTTTACAGACAAAAGAATATCTTGAAAGCCAATCATTCGGTAAGGAGATACTTTGCATAAGTGGTGCATTGTGGTAGGAAGAATGAGGAGAGGCAGTAGAATCAAAATGGTGCAATTTTAAAGGGGGTGCAGGAACAGAGAGACCTGGGGGGGGGGGGTGTACACAAATCGCTGAAGGTGGCAGGGCAGGTTGAGAAAGCTGTTAAAAAAGCATAGGAGATCCTGGGCTTCATAAGTAGAGGCATAGAGTACAAAAGCAATGAAGTTATGCTAAACCTTTATAAAGCACTGGTTAGGCCTCAGCTGGAGTATTGTGTCCAATTCCGGGCACCGCACTTCAGGAAAGATGTCAATGCCTTTTGGAGGGCAGCACGGTGGCATAGTGGTTAGCACTGTTGCCTCACAGCGCCAGGGACCCGGGTTCGAATCCAGCCTCGGGTGACTGTCTGTGTGGAGTTTGTGCATTCTCCCCGTGTTTGCGTGGGTTTTCTCTGGGTGCTCCGGTTTCCTCCCACAGTCCAAAGATGTGTGGGTTAGGTTGATTGGCTATGATAAAAATTGGCCCTTAGTGTTAGGGGGATTAAATACGTGGGGTTACGGGGATAGGGTGGGATATGTGTTGGTGTAGGGGTTACGGGGATCGGGTGGGATATGTGTCGGTGCAGGCTCGATGGGCCGAAATGGCCTCTATCTGCACTGTGGGGTTTCTGTGATTCTGTGATTCTGTGAAAGGAGATTTACTAGAATGGTACCAGGGCTGAGGGACTTCAGTTATGTGGATAGACTGGAGAAGCTGGGATTGTTCTCCTTAGAGCAGAGAAGGTTAAGAGGAGATTTAATGGAGGCGTTCAAAATCATGAAGGGTTTGATAGAGTAAATAAAGAGAAACAGTTTCCAGTGGCTGAAGGAACAGTAAAAAGAGAGGGCACAGATTGGCAAAAGAACCAGAGGCGACATGAGGAAAAAATAAATTTATGCAGCGCGTTGTTGTGATCTGGAACGCGCTGCCTGAAAGGGCGGTGGAAGCAGATTCAATAATAACTTTCAAAAGGGAATTGGATAAATACTTGAAGGAGAAAATGTGCAGGGCTATGGGGAAAGAGCAGGGGGGAGTGGGACTAATTGGAGAGCTCTTTCAAAGAGCCGGCACAGGCACGATGGGCCGAATTGCCTCCTTCTGTGCTGTGTCATTCTATGATTCTATAAAATGCAGCTTACAGCAAATAACAGCCGGTTCTATTTAAAGATACTGGGGGAAGGATTAACGGCAGGACCTCAGCTAAATATGGGGCCTCTGGTAAAACTCACCATAATGCAGAAAACCTGATTATAACCACTCGATCAGTTTACTTTAAGTGTGGTATACTGTGATATGATTTGGTTTATTGTTAATGCAGTGTGTGAACATTCTACTGGCCGATTTCTTGATGCACTTTTTTATGTACTGGCTGTGGGGGGTGGGGTGAGGAGGGGCTCGGGACCAATGTTCCCTCTAATCTTTTTTAGTGCGCGGTCCCTTTAACTGGGCGTGCGGTCCCTTTAACTGGGCGTGCGGTTTCTCCCCTGTAGAAGCCGGTGAGCGGCCTGCGCGGGAAGCTCCAGACCTCCGCGCGGCTGCGAAGCTTAGCAGGAACTTCTGCCCAGGACCCCCCCCCCCAAGATTTCTTGATCGGGCTCTGACCGACAGCGGGCTGAAATCGGTCTTGGGCGGGAGCAATAGCGGACCTGCAGCTGGTTGTACGCCCGGCCCGATTTTCACTGGACTCAACGGGAAGGAAAATCAGGCAGGGTGTAAAACGGGCGGCCGATTCCCGATCGCCTTTCCTGTGCCGCCGCCCCACTCCCCGCCAACCGATTTCACCCCCGCAGTCTAGGAAGATGATGTTGTCTCTAATCGATGCTCAATGTTCCTGCAGAAACAGACTCGCAGCTGCTTTTAGAAGCGAGCCAGGGATGGAATGGTTTAACTTGTCCTCTGTTGAAACCATGGCTCAGTGGTACCACGTTTATGGAAGAATATAAAACTCTTAGAGGGATTGACAGGGTAGATGCTGAGAGGTTGTTTCCCCTGGCTGGAGAGTCTAGAACCAGGGGCCATAGTCTCAGGATAAGGGGTCGGCCATTTAGGACTGAGATGAGGAGGAATTTCTTCACTCAGAGGGTTGTGAATCTTTGGAATCCTCTGCCCCAGAGGGCTGTGGATGCTGAATCGTTGAGTATATTCAAGGCTGAGATCGATAGATTTTTAGACTCTAGGGGAATCAAGGGATATGGGGATTGGGCAGGAAAGTGTAGTTGAGGGCGAAGATCAGTCGTGATCTTATTGAATGGTGGAGCAGGCTCGAGGGGCTGAATGGCCGACTCCTGCTCCTAATTCTTATGTTTTTATGCAATATAATTTGGGTAAAATGATTCCAGCCAGTCAGAATAAGTAAGGACCCAGGTAGATATGTATATTGAGATCGCAGATTTTTAACTTTCTAACAGATTGTGTCATAACTGACTATAGTTTAACCCTCAAGAATCCCTCCTGCTACAATGATTGATCTCAGAATTTTGGGGCCTGGGGCCGTTATTAAATTCTACATTTACCGTTTGTAAATTTAGTACAGTACGGCTCTCAGCCATACACAAATTATCGCAGAAGCTGGGGCCCTCTGCTGCTGCCTCTTTGTACTGCAGCTCGACCAAACCGTGTCAGCAATATCTCGCTCGGCCTGTTCTGCTGGTTCGGGCGGGCGTTGCAGAGTCCATGGCGCGATTCGAAGACCCGTGTCCCGGCCAACATTCCTTCAATACCACCAGGGCCGGGTCAGAGGGCAGTGGGAGTCAGGGCCAGGTCAGAGGGCAGTGGGAGTCAGGGCCGGGTCAGAGGGCAGTGGGAGTCAGGGCCGGGTCAGAGGGCAGTGGGAGTCAGGGCCGGGTCAGAGGGCAGTGGGAGTCAGGGCCGGGTCAGAGGGCAGTGGGAGTCAGGGCCGGGTCAGAGGGCAGTGGGAGTCAGGGCCAGGTCAGAGGGCAGTGGGAGTTAGAGAAAGGACAGAGGGCAGTGGTATTTATGGTCCATTCCTCATTGCCGTGAGAAGGTGGTATTGGGCCTTCAACTTCATTCTAGCAGTTTTGATACAACTGAGTGTCTCGCTGGGCAACTTCAGGGGGCCGTTAAGAGTCAACCACGTTGGTGTGGGACTGGAGTCACATATAGGCCCAGACCGGGTAAGGACGGCATTTCCTTCCCTAAAGGGCATTAGTGAACCAGAAATAACAACAGAAAACACTGGAAAAACTCAGCAGGCCAGGCAACATCTGTGTAGAGAGAAACAGAGTCAATGTTTCAGGTCAAACCCTTCGTCAGGACTGAAAACACAGGAAATGAAACAGATTAAAAGGCAAGTTTGGGGGCTGGGAAATGGGGGAGGGGATGAAAGAACAAAAGGGAAGGTCAGTGAGAGGTGAAGAGACATTAAGAGATATTCAAGGTGAGACGAGATGGTGATAGGACAGGTAAAGAGACAATGGCTCTAGATGAAGTGTGAAATGCGCTGGCAGAGTGAGAGACAGCTGCCGTGTGGGAGAGAGAGAAACAGGAAAAGGCACAAACCAAAAGTGTGGATAAAAAATATAGAAATATAATAGGGGCCGAGGTTATGATCTGAAATTGTTGACCTCGATATTGAGTCCGGAAGGCTGTAAAGTGCCTAATCGGAGGATGAGGTGCTGTTCCTTGAGCTTACGCTGAGCTTCCATGGAACAATGCAAGAGGCCGCGGACAGTGAGGTCTGAGTGGGAATGGGGCGGTGAATTGAAATGACAGGCGACCGGAAGCTCGGGGTCACCCTTACGGACTGAGTGAACCAGACGGGTTTTCCCGACAATCCAACAGCCTTCACGGTCATTCTGTGGTATGACGGTGGGATTGGAGCTCACAGCCTCTGTGTAGCTGATCCTGTACCGGAATCTCTAGGCCTCTGTGCCCAGTTAATTCAGCGGGACTCGCGATTATCGGCCGATTTCCCCTCCGCTTTGGCTGGAACCCGAGTTTCCACGAGCAGAATTTGATAAATAAACTCAAATTCAATTTTTTGATTCCCTGCAGATGTTTCCACTTCTGAACTTCCTTCATTGCAGAAAAAAAATGACTAAGAACTGAGCTGCAGCTGTAGCAGCAGGGGGATTACCGATTCCACCCACACAACATGACGGCGGGCGGACAGGGCTTCGCCAAGGGTGCTGGGGCCCTCTGCTGCTGCCTCTTTGTACTGCAGCTCGACCGAACCGTGTCAGCAATATCTCGCTCGGCCTATTCTGCTGGTTCGGGCGGGCGTTGCAGAGTCCATGGCGCGATTCGAAGACGTTGCAGCGAGTGCTGCCAGTGTCCCGGCCAACATTCCTAAAACACCACAGACTCGCTGGTCATTCGTTCATTCGCTGTTCATGGGATCTTGCTCTGTGCAAATTGGCTGCTGTTTTAGCCAAGATAATAACAGCAAATACATTATAATGTAGCTTGTATAAAGATAAGGTGAAATATAAATGTAAGTGATTTTTCTTTCTTTTACTTTCTTTCTCGCCTTGTTTTTCACTTGCTTTCTTTCTCTTTTTCTCTCTCTTTCTTTCTCACTTTCTCTCTTTCTTTCTCGCCTTTTTCTTTTGTTTTTTCTCTCTTGCTTTCTTTCTTTCCTTCCTTCCTTCCTTCCTTCCCTTCAAGACACCACACTTGTTGCGATCAAACGTAACTGTGCAGGGCTTCACAGTAAAAGAGGTCACGAGTCAGTTAATCGGAATAAATGTGATATTTATCCACGTAATGGCCAATAGTCCATTTATACAATGTGTGTACGTTCTGACGAAGGGTCATCGACCTGAAACGTTAACTCTGTTTCTCTCTCCACAGATGCTGCCCTGACCCGCTGAGTATTTCCAGCATTTTCTGCTTTTATTTCAGATTTCCAGCACCTGCAGTGTTTAGATTTTGTATACAGTGTGTGTGTCTGAATTTTGTATGGTATTATTTTATGAAAAATTAGACCTTTTAACTCCTTATAAAGGGTTTTGATAGAGTCGAAAGAGAGAAACTGTTTCCAGTGGCAGGAGGGTGGGTAACCAGAGGACACAGATTGAAGATAATCGGCAAAAGAACCAGAGGGAAGATGAGGAGAATGTTTTTATGCAGCGAGTTGTTGTGATCTGGAATGCGCTGCCTGAAAGGGCGGTGGAAGCAGGTTCAATAGTAACTTTCAAAAGGGAATTGGATAAATACTTGAAAAGGAGAACTTTGCAGGGCTGTGGGGAAAGAGCAGGGGGAGTGGGACTAATTGGAGAGCTCGTTCAAAGAGCCGGCACAGGCACGATGGGCCGAATGGCCTCCTCCTGTGCTGTATCATTCTATGATTCTAGGTGGGTAAATGTACAGTAAACTCTTGTTTAAATGGCACTTAATCATCCGGAATACTTTAATAACCGGCAAAATAGATAACCGGTAATCTTGCCGAATCCATCCAGCACTGGTTTTGCCGAGTCCGATTCTCCCGCGGTGGCCGAGTTAGTCAGTGGTTTTTATTTTTGTTTGTGTTAAAAATCACCTTGTAGGTCTACCTCTCTGTTATCCAGAATTTTTCATCAACCGGCACCGTCCTGGTCCCATGGGTGCCGGGTAAGAAAGAGTTTCCTGTACTGAGCTGTTCCATGGAAGTCGATGTATAAATTCCTCGGGCTGATTTTATGAATCAGCACTCCAGGTGAGAACCTCACCTGCCGGGAGAGCCGGCGAGGAAGCTGTGCACAGGCTTTTCACAATTTTCCATCCAATATCTCAGAGCGGAACCGTCAGTCTGGTTTCAAATGGATTGTGGAACCCTGCGTCTGTGCACTTTGCAACTGACTGTCCACAATACTGGTTCAGATATGTACCTGTACGAGAGCTTGGGCTCGTGCAAATTACAAGCCGTGCGGGAAGTGAAGTTATAAAATGTTCCTGAGATTATTTGAGAAAGCTTTATAAACTACAATTATTGCAGTGCTTCATAAATTCACCAAGTCCCGTTCAACTATCACCCTCCCCGTGCTCGCTGGACCTACACTGGCTCCCAGTCCGACAACACTTCGATGTTAAAATTCTCACCCTTGTTTCTAAACCCCTCCGTGGCCTCCTCGCCCCTCCCTATCTCTGTAATCTCCTCCAGCCCCACAATCCCCCGAGATCTCCGCGCTCCTCCAATTCTGGCCTCTTGCGCATCTCTGATTTTAATCGCTCTGTAGTGGCACTACCGAATGTTTCTTACCTGTTGTACATAATTCTCTTCAACGTTGTATATATAGTTTGCATGCACGGGGCGTTGCCCCTTTAAGGTCGCGGGTAAACGCGACAATCGCCAGCCCAGCTCGGCCTCCCGCTCCCGCGACGGCCGCCGGCACAGCTCGGCCTCCCGCGCCTGCGACGGCCGCCGGCCCTGTTCGGCCTCCCGCTCCCGCGACTTCGGCCGCAACGGCCAGCTGCAGTGCCGGGTGCCGGGTAAACGCGGTGACGCGGACAAACGCGGTGACGTCACGACGCATAGCACGTGACCGCCCCAAGTGCGGGAGAACGCGATGACGTCATCACGCGATTCACAGGGCTGCCCAGGCAGTCCTCGTGGCGTCCCCGCTGGGGAAAGACCTGTTCCACAGCTCTCCTGCATCTATCCACGTTGTCTGCTGCATTTCATCTAATCCAACATTAAAAACCTGTTTGTTGTTTTCCCGAGTCGACCTCCATTATTGGATAGGTATACGACAATACCTACAGCTCCACCATTGGCGGCCGTGCCTTCAGCTGCCTGGGCCCTAAGCTCTGGAATTCCCTCCCTAAACCTCTCCGCCTCTCTCTTTCTCCTCATTTAAGACGCTCCTTAAAACCCACCTCTTTGACCAAGCTTTTGGTCACCTGTCCTAATATTTCTTTATGTGGCTCGGTGTCTAATTTTGTTTACTAACGCTCCGTGAAGCGCCTCGGGATGTTTTACTACGTTAAGGGTGCTCTATGATGTAAAAGACTTCTGAGTGCTTGGTTTGAGTATAAACCATGAGGTTTCTAGTTACATCACTAGTTCCTGGTTACAGAAACACCCTGAGCAAGCTGGGCCCACGCCCGAGTATTTATACTCCTTGGACAGCGCCACCAGCTGGCCGCCCAGTGTTACTTCATGAGTCATGATAAGATTCATGACACTATATAAATACAAGTTGTTGTTGTTGCACCTGCTCATTTCTTATTCAGATCTTCTGATAAGGTTCATTATATTTTGTAGTTCATTCTCGGGATGTGGGCATCGCTGGCAAGGCCGGCATTTATTGCCCATCCCTAGTTGCCCTGAGAAGTGTTGGTGGGTCTTTGTCTCCTAACTCCCAACCAATTTTCAACCCAAGTCAATAGGCTCCCTCCGCTTCTGAGCGCACTCACGTTGGCCAAATATTTCTCGTCTGGAACCTTATCGAATGTCCACGGAAGGTCCATATAGACAACGTCCATAGACACGTCCTCATCTACCTTCTCTCTCAAAAAATTCAACTAGATTAGTCAGACATGGCATAACCTTAACAAAGGCAAGCTGGCTCTCTCTGACCAGCTCAAAGTTCTTCAAGTGCTCATTCGCTCTATCCCCAATGACAGATTCTATTAGCTTCCCCACAACAGATGTTAAACTGACAGGTTTGCAGATATCTGGTTTCTCCTCCCCTCTGCCAAATGCAGTCTGTCTCTCCCTCCGCCCTGATCTCTCGCTCTCTCCCTCCGCCCTGATCTCTCGCTCTCTCCCCGCCCTGATCTCTCGCTCTCTCTCCACCCTAATCTCTCGCTCTCTATCTCCACCCTGATCTCTCGCTCTCTCCCCGCCCTGATCTCTTGCTCTCTCCCCGCCCTGATCTCTCGCTCTCTCCCTGCCCTGATCTCTCGCTCTCTCCCCGCCCTGATCTCTCGCTCTCTCCCCGCCCTGATCTCTCGCTCTCTCCCCGCCCTGATCTCTCGCTCTCTCTCCCCACCTTGATGTCTCGCTCTCTCCCTCCACCCTGATCTCTCGCTCTCTATCTCCACCCTGATCTCTCGCTCTCTCCCTCCACCCTGATCTCTCGCTCTCTCCCTCCACCCCGATCTCTCGCTCTCTCCCTCCGCCCTGATCTCTCGCTCTCTCCCCGCCCTGATCTCTCGCTCTCTCCCCGCCCTGATCTCTCGCTCTCTCCCTGCCCTGATCTCTCACTCTCTCCCCGCCCTGATCTCTCACTCTCTCTCCCCACCTTGATGTCTCGCTCTCTCCCTCCACCCTGATCTCTCGCTCTCTCCCCGCCCTGATCTCTCGCTCTCTACCTCCACCCTGATCTCTCGCTCTCTCCCTCCACCCTGATCTCTCGCTCTCTCCCTCCACCCCGATCTCTCGCTCTCTCCCTCCGCCCTGATCTCTCGCTCTCTCCCCGCCCTGATCTCTCGCTCTCTCCCCGCCCTGATCACTCGCTCTCTCCCCGCCCTGATCTCTCGCTCTCACCCCGCCCTGATCTCTCGCTCTCTCCCCGCCCTGATCTCTCGCTCTCTCCCCGCCCTGATCTCTCGCTCTCTCCCCGCCCTCATCTCTCGCTCTCTCCCTCCACCCTGATCTCTCGCTCTCTCTCCCCACCCTGATGTCTCGCTCTCTCCCTCCGCCCTGATCTCTCGCTCTCTCCCTCCGCCCTGATCTCTCGCTCTCTCCCTCCTGCCCTGATCTCTCGCTCTCTCCCTCCAACCTGATCTCTCGCTCTCTCCCTCCACCCTGATCTCTCGCTCTCTCCCCGCCCTGATCGCTCGCTCTCTCCCTGCTGCCCTGATCTCTCGCTCTCCCCCCGCTCTGATCTCTCGCTCTCTCCCTCCGCCCTGATCTCTCGCTCTCTCCTCCCACCCTGATCTCTCGCTCTCTCCCTCCACTCTGAGCTCTCGCTCTCCCTCCGACCTGATCTCTCGCTCTCTCCCTCCACCCTGATCTCTCGCTCTCTCCTCCCACCCTGATCTCTCGCTCTCTCCCTCCGCCCTAATCTCTCGCTCTCTCCCTCCGCCCTGATCTCTCGCTCTCTCCCTCCGCCCTGATCTCTCGCTCTCTCCCTCCACCCTGATCTCTCGCTCTCTCCCTCCACCCTGATCTCTCGCTCTCTCCCCCCGCCCCGATCTCTCGCTCTCTCCCTCCGCCCTGATCTCTCGCTCTCTCCCTCCACCCTGATCTCTCGCTCTCTCCCTCCGCCCTGATCTCTCGCTCTCTCCCCGCGCTGATCTCTCGCTCTCTCCCCGCCCTGATCTCTCGCTCTCTCCCCGCCCTGATCTCTCGCTCTCTCCCCCCACCCTGATCTCTCACTCTCTCCCTCCACCCTGATCTCTCGCTCTCGCCCCCCGCCCTGATCTCTCGCTCTCTCCCTCCACTCTGATCTCTCGCTCTCTCCGTCCACCCTGATCTCTCGCTCTCTCCCTCCGCTCTGATCTCTCGCTCTCTCCCTCCACCCCGATCTCTCGCTCTCTCCCTCCACCCTGATCTCTCGCTCTCTCCCCGCCCTGATCTCTCGCTCTCTCCCCGCCCTGATCTCTCGCTCTCTCCCCGCCCTGATCTCTCGCTCTCTCTGTTAAGTCTGTGTGTTCTAGTTGTAATTACTAACACAGACTACAAGATTAAAATTCAACAGGTCTTTACTGGTTGGAGGTCAGGACTATACTAAATACAATATTACTACACAGTGCTTATATACCGGTGGTCACCACCGGTATTACGTATACAGCAGCCAGAGAAAGTAGTACATCTCTTAAGGTGGAACAGGCTTAAGTTCTCTTAAGGTGGAACAGGTTACATACACCACAATCCTCCCTTTTTAGCTTAACAGTCATATCCCCATTTAACATAACATAATAACATATATAACTTCAGGTATAAACAGTTCAAAGGTTCAGTCTCTCAGGAGGCCTTCTGATTCGGTTTGGATAACGCCTTTCAGTGGTCTCTGATTCCTGTTGCTGAGGTGACTCCTCTAGTTGGTCTCCCATGCATTGGGTGTTATCATCATCAGGTACATTCCCTGCCGAGGTAGATGCTTCAGGTTCATTAACGTCTTCCACAGTTGTCTCTGTCGCAACCATGGGTTTGACCCTTGCTCTCGATTCTACCAGTTGATCCGCATGACGCCTTATCACATTGTTACCAATATCTACTGTGTACATCAGAGGTCCTTGTCTGGCCCGAATTGTTCCGGACTGCCATTTTTCGTTTCCATAGCCCCTTGCCAACACTGGTTGTCCTACGTCGAAACTTCGAGTGGACTTGTTATTAATATGCCGGAACTGTTTGTTTTCCACTTCCCTCCGCACATTTGGTTTTAACAAGTCCAACCTGGACCGCAACCTCCTGTTATAAAACATCATGGCAGGACTTTGGTTAGTCACTGCATGAGCGGCGTTTCGATATGCCATTAGGAAATTGTCCACCTTGTGCTGTAGCGGAATCTGATCATCGTTCATGGCCTTTATTGCCTTTTTGAATGTTAGGACAAATCTCTTGGCCAACCCGTTTGTCGCCGGATGATATGGGGCAGAGGTATAATGTTTCACCCCATTCTTCTTTAAGAATTTTTGGAATTCTTCCGACACGAACTGTGGTCCGTTGTCCGAACAGATCTGTTCTGGCAATCCGTTCCTTGCGAATATTGTTCTTAACACCGCAATTGTCTTTTCTGAAGTAGTGGTATTCATCTTGATCACTTCTGGCCATTTGGAATGTGCGTCCACCGCAATTAGGAACATGGAGTCCATGAATGGACCAGCAAAGTCAATATGTACGCGTTGCCATGGGGCTGAAGGCCATTCCCATGGGTGTAGTGGTGCGATCGGAGGTGCATTTTGCACTTTTTGGCACCCAGCGCAGCTTTTCGTCAACTCCTCTATCTGTTGGTCAATACCCGGCCACCATACATAAGCCCTAGCAAGACTTTTCATCTTAACTCCCCCCAGATGACCTTCATGCAGTTCTTTTAGAACTCTTTCCCTTAACTTGGGAGGAATAATCACTCTTGTCCCGTACATCAAAGTACCATGGCAGACGGACAGCTGGTCTCGCCTTGCCGAGAATGCCGGTAACAGAGGATCACCACGTGTTGGCCATCCTTTCACTGTCACCTCGTAGACTCTGGACAGTGTCGGGTCGTTCCTGGTTTCTCTTTCAATACTTGCATTGGTGACTGGTAAACACTCGATGATGGTCGAATGAAATAACTCAACAGGGTCAACTTTCGTCGTTTCTTCTTCTTCAGGTAGTGGCAGGCGCGACAGCCCATCAGCATTGCCATGCTGCTTCGTACCTTTGAACTCTATTTGATATTGATGTGCCCCTAGGAAAAGGGACCATCTCTGAAGACGCTGTGCTGTCATCACTGAAACACCCTTCTTAGGGTTAAAAATGGATACCAACGGCTGATGGTCTGTGAGAAGTGTGAATTTTTGGCCCTGCAGGTAATGATTAAACTTCTTCACTCCCCATACAAGGCTGAGAGCCTCCCTATCGATCTGCACATAGTTGCGCTCAGCGGAGGTCAATGATCTGGATGCAAACGCGACTGGCCTTTCCGTGCCATTTGGCAACTTGTGTGAGAGTACTGCCCCAATACCATATGGAGAAGCATCACAAGCCAACTGAATAGGCAGTGTCGGGTTGAAGTGAGCCAACACTTCCTCTGAGGTGATCAATTCTTTGCTTTTGCGAAATGCCTTCTTACAGTTTTCGCTCCATTCCCATGGTACCCCCTTCTGTAAAAGAGCGTTTAGCGGGTGCTGTACCGTGGATAGATTTGGTAGAAATTTATGGTAATAGTTAATCAATCCTAGAAACGACCTCAACTGAGAGACATTATCCGGAGCGGGAGCCTTTACAACTGCCTCTATCTTGTCAGGAGACTTATGAAGCCCCTCCCGGTCAATGACATGACCACAGTACGAGATCTGCTTCTGGAAGAACTCACATTTCTGCCGATTAACTCTAAGTCCATACTCTTTCAGTCTGTTGAGCACCAGTTCCAAGTTTGCGAGGTGTTCTTCATCACCATCACCTGTAATCAGAATATCGTCCAGGTAACATTGTGTGCCTGGAATTCCCTGTAATACCTGCTCCATGGCCCTCTGCCAAATTGCTGGAGCTGATGCCACTCCAAAAACCAGCCTATTGTACCGGTACAAACCTCGATGCGTGTTGATCGTGAGGTATTGGCGTGACTCTTCTTCAACCTCCATCTGCAAGTACGCCTGCGCCAGGTCTATCTTGGTGAAGTGTTTCCCGCCAGACAACGAAGCAAAAATATCCTCAATCCACGGAAGCGGATACTGCACCGTGTGAAGCACCGGATTAACGGTGATTTTGAAATCTCCACAGATGCGAACCTTCCCTGGTTCTCCTGGCTTGTTGCTCGAAGGACGTTTCATAACGGGAACAATGGGCGTAGCCCACTCACTCCAATCTACCTTAGACAGTACACCTGAACGTTCTAGCGCTTCCAGTTCCGCTTCTACAGCAGGTCGTATTGCATAGGGTACCGGTCTGGCTTTAAAACATTTTGGGTGTGCATGTTCATCAATCTTGATGTTTGCCGTAATTCCTTTCAGTGTTCCCAGTCCTTGCTGGAACACCTCTTTAGCATCATCCAATATTTTGGACAATCGTTTAGGTTTGACATCTGTTTCCCCGGAATCTACCGTTAGTGCTTTTAAGGAGTGCCAGTCCATATTCATTTTCCTAATCCACTCCCGTCCCAGTAGTGGTGGACCTCCTTCAGGTAGCACATATAAGTCCATTACTTGGCTTTCTTCGCCCTTGTGGACCACTTTTACCTCTATCTTTCCGATGGGGTACACTCTTTGCCCCGTGTATGTTTTCAATATAATCTCTGTATCCCGTAGGGGAATATGTTGGAATAACCTTTTGTAATCTTTCTTATTCTTTAGCTATGTGGCCAAGCCTGCCACACGTCCTGCATTCTTGGTTTTTAAACCAACACTGGTTCTGATCGTGCGTTGTCTTTCCACAACGATAACATTTTACAGTACTCAAACCCAATTTATTTGTACTGAGTTCCGGTGACCGTAGCTGCATTACTGCCGTGCCTCTCGCTGCGGCTTCGTGTGCTGCTGCCATAGTGACCGCTTTCTCAAGCGTCAGCTCATTCTCCTCGAGCAGTCGCTTTTGTGTATCTTCTTTTAATAAACCACACACAAATTTATCTCGTAGCGCCTCTGTCAGTCTCGTTCCAAACTGACAGTACTTTACTAGCTTACGCAATTCCATTAAATATTCAGTATTGCTTTCATCCTTCAGCTGCCTTCTGCTGTAAAATTTAAATCGTTCCGCTAGCATCAGCGGCGTGGGGTTTAGATGATTTTTCAGGACAGTAACAATCTCCTCGAACGTCTTATCCGCCGGTTCATCTGGTGATAAAAGGTGTTTCAATTACCCGTATGTCTTCGCACCCATTAAGTTTAATAATGTTAGTGCTTTCTCTTCATCTGGGATTTTATTTGCATTACAATAATTTTGTATGCGTTCTACATACATGGCCCAATCTTCGATGTCGCTATCAAAGGTATTAATGTTCCCATGTTTAGGCATCGTTGCAATTTAATTTATTTTAATTTTCATCCAAGATGGCGGCTTCCCGCTCTTGTCTTCGTCCTGCGCCTACAAAATGGCGGTTTTCCCGCGCTTGGCGGTCTTCACCCGTCCCCCGACGCTGTCTCCGCTTCACCGCGGCTCTCGCGCCTTCAGTTGCCCCAGACGCTGCGCCTTTTTAGCCCGAATGCGGGCCGGCCCTTATCACCAGCCGCGATCGATGTCCCCGCGCTGCGCCTTTCGGCCCGAATGCGGCCCGGCCCTTATCTCCGGTCGCGATCGATCTCACCGCCCTTATTCCTCCGTCTTCCCTCCCCGTCTGTACAGCCAACGCGGCCGACTTTCTGGTCGCGTCGCTGCCCGGCTTACCCACCACCGAGGTAGAAAGAAGATAGCTGTCAGCCGCTGATGGAGGCTTCGAGTTCAGGATGTCTTCTGCACTCTGGTTTCTCGATGTCTGCCGCGCGACGTGTCTTCCAGCAGGGTGATGAGGGTGGAAGCCTCTCTTCGACGTCCGTTCTGTGGACGAAGCCGCCGTGGATATAAACTGCCGCAGGGTAAGAATCGGACTCGTCGCCACTGTTAAGTCTGTGTGTTCTAGTTGTAATTACTAACACAGACTACAAGATTAAAATTCAACAGGTCTTTACTGGTTGGAGGTCAGGACTATACTAAATACAATATTACTACATAGTGCTTATATACCGGTGGTCACCACCGGTATTACGTATACAGCAGCCAGAGAAAGTAGTACATCTCTTAAGGTGGAACAGGCTTAAGTTCTCTTAAGGTGGAACAGGTTACATACACCACACTCTCCCCGCCCTGATCTCTCGCTCTCTCCCCGCCCTGATCTCTCGCTCTCTCCCCGCCCTGATCTCTCGCTCTCTCCCTCCACCCTGATCTCTCGCTCTCTCTCCCCGCCCTGATCTCTCGCTCTCTCCCTCCGCCCTGATCTCTCGCTCTCTCCCTCCGCCCTGATCTCTCGATCTCCTCCCTCCACTCTGATCTCTCGCTCTCTCCCCGCCCTGATCTCTCGCTCTCTCCCTCCACCCTGATCTCTCGCTCTCTCCCTCCGCCCCGATCTCTCGCTCTCTCTCCCTCCACCCTGATCTCTCGCTCTCTCCCTCTGCCCCGATCTCTCACTCTCTCTCCCTCCACCCTGATCTCTCGCTCTCTCCCTCTGCCCTGATCTCTCGCTCTCTCCCCCCGCCCTGATCTCTCGCTCTCTCCCCCCGCCCTGATCTCTCGCTCTCTCCCTCCGCCCTGATCTCTCGCTCTCTCCCTCCACCCTGATCTCTCACTCTCTCCCTCCGCCCTGATCTCTCGCTCTCTCCCTCCGCCCTGATCTCTCGCTCTCTCCCCGCCCTGATCTCTCGCTCTCTCCCTCCGCCCTGATCTCTCGCTCTCTCCCTCCACCCTGATCTCTCGCTCTCTCCCTCCGCCCTGATCTTTCGCTCTCTCCCTCCGCCCTGATCTCTCGCTCTCTCCCCGCCCTGATCTCTCGCTCTCTCCCTCCTGCCCTGATCTCTCGCTCTCCTCCCACCCTGATCTCTCGCTCTCTTCCTCCACCCTGATCTCTCGCTCTCTCCCTCCACCCTGATCTCTCGCTCTCTCCCTCCACCCTGATCTCTCGCTCTCTTCCTCCACCCTGATCTCTCGCTCTCTCCCTCCGCCCTGATCTCTCGCTCTCTTCCTCCGCCCTGAACTCTCGCTCTCTCCCTCCGCCCTGATCTCTCGCTCTCTCCCTCCACCCTGAACTCTCGCTCTCCCCCGTCCCGATTACTGGGGACAATCCCCAAGGGTCCCCAAGGCTGCGACGTCCTGCTGCTGATAATCCAGTCAATCTGGGGCCAGGCGGTAAACGGAAGAACAAAATTACAATGAAGTCCTCCACGTCCTGGGGCTCATCGGGTTTTCCCCGCTCACCGCCCCCCCGCACACACTCCCCCCCTTCCCCACACTCTCCCCCTCCCCCTCCCCCGCTCACTCCCCCTCCCCCGTATCCTCCCCCTCCCCCTCCCCCGTACCCTCCTCCTCCCCCTCCCCCCGCACCCTCACCCTCCCGCACTCTCCCCCTCCCCCACACACTCCTCCACCCCGTACCCGTCCCGTCCCCTCCCCCTCCTGCACCCTCCCCCTCCCCAGCACCCTCCCCCTCCCGCACCCTCCCCCACACCCTCCCCTGCACCCTCCCCTCCCCCGCACCTTCCCCCTCCCCCACACCCTCCCCCTCCCCGCACCCTCCCCTCCCCCGCACCCTACCCCCCGCACCTTCCCCCTCCCCCACACCCTCCCGCTCCCTCCCACCCACCCCCGCTCCCTCACCCTCCCCCGCACCCTCCCCCACACCCTCCCACTCCCCCACACCCTCCCCCTCCCCCGCACCCTCCCCCTCCTCCGCACCCTCCCCCTCCTCCACATCCTCACCCTCCCCCTCCCCCGCACCCTCCCCTCCCCCTCCCCCGCACCCTCCCCTCTCCCGCACCCCCCTCCCCCCCACCCGCACCCCCTCCCCCGCACCCTCCCCACCCCCGCACCCCTCCTCCCCCTCCCCCGCACCCCCTCCCCTGCACCCTCCCCTCCCCTCCCCCCTCCCCCTCCCCCGCATGTATCGCGGCCATTGTCTGCCCGTTCCCGATGTTTCAGGTCCCGAGCCAACATTCCACCCTCACCCAACACCACCAAAGGTAAACAAATGGCTCATTCGCCACTTAGCTGTTGGTGGGAGATAAGCGGATTCAAAAATTTGCTGCTGTGTTTATCGAACACAACCGTGGCTGCACTTAGATGTAACTCATTGTATGCAAAGTACTTTACTGGGCAATGGGACTAAGGTACTACATGAATAGGAGTTCTGTCCTTCACATTAATTCTGCTCATATTTAAATTCTAGACACTGGCAATATGGGTTGAGAAGAAGGGGAGGTTGTTTTCGAATTCTCAGAGACGGAACTGAGAACAGCAATTTGCGTGTGCTGATTCTTGCCTGCTTCCAGCTGACTGTCAGCAGATCACTTTTGAAAAGTTTAAAGATATCAAATATTACATTTCTATAGCGCCTTTCACAGCCTCAGGACGTCCCAAAATGCTCTACAGCCAATGAAGTACTTTTTGAAGTGTAGTCACTGCTGTAATGTGGGAAACGCAGCAGCCACTTTGCGCACAGCAAGCTCCCACAAACAGCAACGTGATAATGACCGGATAATCTGTTTTAGTGATCTTGGTTGAGGGATGAATATTGGCCCAGGACACCACACTATTAAATCTCCTCTGAACCCACTCCAAGGCTTTGACATTCTTCATAAGGTGCGGTGCCCAGAATTGACCACAATACTCCAGCGGAGGCCTAACCAGGGACATCAGGAGAACTCCCCAGCTCTTCATCAAATAGTGCCCATGGGATCTTTTACGTCCTCTTGCGAGGCAGATGGGGTCTTGGTTTAACGTCTCATCCAAAAAACGGCACCTCGGATAGTGCAGCACTCCCTCACTACTGCCCTTCCGACAGTGCAGCACTCCCTCAGAACTGCTCCTCCGACAGTGCAGCGCTCCCTCAGTACTGCCCCTCCAACAGTGCAGCGCTCCCTCAGTACTGCCCCTACGACAGCGTAGCGCTCCCTCAGTACTGCCCCTACGACAGCGTAGCGCTCCCTCAGTACTGCCCCTCCGACAGTGCAGCGCTCCCTCAGTATGCCCATCCGACAGTGCCGTGCTACCTCAGTACTGTCCCTCCGACAGTGCAGCGCTCTCTCAGTACTGCCACTACGACAGTGCTGCACACCCTCAGTACTTCCCCTCCGACAGTGCAGCAATCCCTCAGTACTGCCCCTCCGACAGTGCAGTGCTCCACCAGTACTGCCCCTCCGACAGCGTAGCGCTCCCTCAGTACTGCCACTCCGACAGTTCTGCGCACCCTCAGTACTTCCCCTCCAACAGTGTAGCGCTCCCTCAGTACTGCCCCTCCGACAGTGCTGCGCTCCCTCAGTACTGCCCCTCCGACAGTGCTGCGCTCCCTCAGTACTGCCCCTCCGACAGTGCGGCACTCACTCAGTACTGCCCCGCCGACAGTGTAGTGCTCACGCAGTACTACCCCTTCGACAGTGCAATGCTCCCTCAGTACTGCCCCTCCGACAGGGCAGCGCACCCACAGTACTGCCCCTCCGACAGTGTAGCGCTCCCTCAGTACATCCCCTCTGACAGGGCAGCGTTCCCACAGTAATGTCCCTCAGACAGTGCAGCGCTCACTCAGCACTGCCCCTCCGACAGTGTAGCACTCACTCAGTACTGCCCCTTCGACAGTACAGCGCTCCCTCAGTACTGCCGCTCCGATAGGGCAGCACCCTCTCATTATTGCTGCTCCGACAGTGTAGCGCTCCCACAGTACTGCTGCTCCGACAGCTTAGCGCTCCCTCAGTACTGCCCGTCCGATAGTGCAGTGTTCCCTCAGTACTGCCCTCCGACAGTGCAGCACTCCCTCAGTACTGCCCCTCTGACAGTGTAGCACTCCTTCAGTACTGCCCCTCTGACAGTGCAGCGATCCCTCAGTAATGCACCTCCGACAGTGCAGCGTTCCCTCAGTATGCCCCTCCGACAGTGCAGCGCTCCCCCAGTACTGCCCCTCCGACAGTGTAGTGCTCCTTCAGTACTGCCCCTCTGACAGTGCAGCACTCCCTCAGTAATGCACCTTCGACAGTGCAGCGCTCCCTCAGTACTGCCCCTCCGACAGTGAAGCATTCCTCAGTAAAGACCTTCCGGCAGTGCGGCACCCCCACAGTACTGCCCCTCTGACAGTGAAGCACTCCCTCAGTAAAGCCCCTTCAACAGTGCAGCACTCCCTCAGTAATGCACCTCCGAAAGTGCAGCGCTCACTGAGTACTGCCCCTCCGACAATGCAGCACTCCCACACCACAGCCCTCCGCCAGTGCAGCGCTCCCTCAGTACTGCCCCTCCGACAGTGCAGCGCTCCCTCAGTCCTGCCCCTCCATCAGTGCAGCATTCTATCAGTACTGCCCCTCTGACAGTGCAGCACTCCCTCCTTACTGACCCTCTGACAGTGTAGCACTCCCTCAGTACTGCCCCTCCAACAGTGCAGCGCTCCCCCAGTACTGCCCCTCCGACAGTTTGGCGCTCCGTCAGTACTGCCCCTCTGACAGCGCAGCACTCCCTCAGTAATGCCCTCCGACAGTGTAGCGCTCCTTCAGTACTGCCCCTCTGACAATGCAGCGCTCCCTCAGTACTGCCCCTCCGACAGTGAAGCATTCCTCAGTAAAGACCTTCCGACAGTGCGGCACTCCCACAGTACTGCCCCTCCGACAGTGCAGCACTCCCTCAGTAATGCACCTCCAACGGTGCAGCGCTCCCCCAGTACTGCCCCTCCGACAGTGCAGCAATCGCTCAGTACTGCCCCTCCAACAGTGCAGCGCTCCACCAGTACTGCCCCTCCGACAGTGCAGCGCTCCCTCAGTAATGCCACTCCGACAGTGAAGCATTCCTCAGTAAAAACCCTCTGACAGTGTGGCGCTCACACAGTACTGCCCCTCCGACGGTGCAGCACTCCCACACTACAGACCTCCGCCAGTGCAGCGCTCCCTCAGTACTGCCCCTCTGACAGTGCAGCGCTCCCTCAGTACTGCCCCTCCGACAGTGCAATGCTCCCTCAGTGCTGCCCCTCCGATAGTGCGGAGCTCCCTCAGTACTGACCCTTCGACAGTGCGGCGCTCCCTCAGTACTGCCCCTCCGACAGTGCAGCGCTCCCTCAGTACTGCCCCTCCGACAGTATAGTGCTCCCTCAGTACTGCCCCTCCGACATTGCAGCACTCCCTCAGTACTGCCCCTCCGACAGTGCAGCGCTCCCTCAGTATGCCCCTCTGACAGTGCAGCGCTCCGTCAGTATGCCCCTCCGACAGTGCAGCCCGTCAGTATGCCCCTCCGACAGTGCAGCGCTCCCCCAGTACTGCCCCCCCGACAGTGTAGCGATCCCTCAGTAATGCTCACCGACAGTGTAGCGCTCCCTCAGTACTGCCCCTCCGACAGTGTAGCGTTTCCTCAGTACTGCTGCTCTGACTATGTAGCGCTCCATCAGTACTGCCCCTCCGACAGTGTAGCGCTCGCTCAGTACTTCCCCTCCGGCAGTGTAGTGCTCCCTCAGTACTGTCCCTCCAACAGTATAGCGCTCCCACAGTACTGCCCCTCTGACAGTGCAGCACTCACTCAGTACTGCCCCTCCGACAGCGTAGCGCTCCCTCAGTACAGCCCCTCCGACAGTGCAGCGCTCCCTCAGTACTGCCCCTCCGACAGTGCAGCGCTCCCTCATTGCTGCCCCTCGGACAGTGCAGCCCTTCCTCAGTACTGCCCCTCCGACAGTGCAGCACTCCCTCAGTACTGCCCCTCCAGCAGTGCAGCAGTCTTTCAGTACTGCCCCTCTGACAGTGCAGCTCTCCCTCCTTACTGACCCTCTGACAGTGCAGCAATCGCTCAGTACTGACCCTCCGACAGTGTAGCGCTCCCTCAGTAATGCCACTCCGACAGTGCTGCGCACCCTCAGTACTTCCCCTCCGACAGGGCAGTGCTCCCACTGTACTGCCCCTCCGACAGTGCAGCGCTCCCTCAGTACTGCCCCTCCGACAGTGCAGCGCTCCCTCAGTATGCCCCTCCGACAGTGCAGCGCTCCCTCAGTACTGCCACTCCGACAGTGCAACGCTCACTCAGTACTTCCCCTCCGACAGGGCAGTGCTCCCACAGTACTGCCCGTCCGACAGTGCAGCGCTCCCTCAGTACTGCCGCTCTGACTATGTAGCGCTCCATCAGTACTGCCCCTCCGACAGTGCAGAGCTCCCTCAGTACTGCCCCTCCAACAGTGTAGTGCCCCCTCAGTACTGTCCCTCCGACAGTATAGCGCTCCAACAGTACTACTGCTCCGACAGCGTAGCGCTCCCTAAGTACTGCCCCTTCGACAGTGCAGCGCTCCCTCAGTATGCCCATCCGACAGTGCCGCGCTTCATCAGTACTGTCCCTCCGACAGTGCGGCGCTCTCTCAGTACTGCCCCTCTGACAGTGCTGCGTTCCCTCAGTACTGCCCCTCCGACAGTGTAGCGCTCCCTCAGTAATGCCACTCCGACAGTTCTGCGCACCCTCAGTACTTCTCCTCCGACAGTGTAGCGCTCCCTCAGTACTGCCCCTCCGACAGTGCTGTGCTCCCTCAGTACTGCCCCTCCGACAGTGCTGTGCTCCCACAGTACTGCCGCTCCGACAGTTTAGCGCTCCCTCACTACTGCCCCTCCGACAGTGCGGCGCTCCCTCAGTACTGCCCCTCCGACAGGGCAGCGCACCCACAGTACTGCCCCTCCGACAGTGTAGCGCTCCTTCAGTACTGCCCCTCTGACAGTGCAGCGCTCCCTCAGTAATGCACCTCCGACAGTGCAGCGCTCCCTCAGTATGCCCCTCCGACAGTGCAGCGCTCCCTCAGTACTGCCCCTCCGACAGTGTACCGCTCCTTCAGTACTGCCCCTCTGACAGTGCAGCACTCCCTCAGTAATGCACCTTCGACAGTGCAGCGCTCCCTCAGTACTGCCCCTCCGACAGTGAAGCATTCCTCAGTAAAGACCTTCCGACAGTGCGGTGCTCCCACAGTACTGCCCCTCTGACAGTGAAGCACTCCCTCAGTAATGCCCCTTCGACAGTGCAGTACTCCCTCAGTAATGCACCTCCGAAAGTGCAGCGCTCAATCAGTACTGCCCCTCCGACAATGCAGCACTCCCACACTACAGCCCTCTGCCATGCAGCGCTCCCTCAGTACTGCCCCTCCGACAGTGCAGCGCTCCCTCAGTACTGCCCCTCCATCAGTGCAGCATTCTATCAGTACTGCCCCTCTGACAGTGCAGCACTCCCTCCTTACTGACTCTCTGACAGTGTAGCACTCCCTCAGTACTGCCCCTCCGACAGTGTAGCGCGCCCACAGTACTAACCCTCCAACAGTGTAGCGCTCCCTCAGTACTGCCCCTCCGACAGTGCAATGCTCCCTCAGTACTTCCCCTCCAACAGGGCAGCGCACCCACAGTACTGCCCCTCCGACAGTGTAGCGCTCCCACAGTACTGCCCTCCAACAGTGTAACGCTCCCACAGTACTACTGCTCCGACAGCGTAGCGCTCCCTCAGTACTGCCCCTCCAACAGTGCGGCGCTCCCTCAGTGCTGCCCCTCTGACAGTGCAGCGCTTCCTCAGTACTTCCCCTCTGACAGGGCAGCGCACCCACAGTACTGCCCCTCCGACAGCGTAGCGCTCCCTCAGTACTGCCACTCTGACTATGTAGCACTCCATCAGTACTGCCCCTCCGACAGTGCAGCGCTCCCTCAGTATGCCCCTCCGACAGTGCAGCGCTCCCTCAGTACTGCCACTCCGACAGTGTGGCGTTCCCTCAGTACTGCCCCTCAGACAGTGCAGTGCTCCCTCAGTACTGCCCCTTGGACAGTGCAGCACTCCCTCAGTACTGCTCCTCCATCGGTGGAGCATTCTTTCAGTACTGCCCCTCTGACAGTGCAGCTCTCCCTCCTTACTGCCCCTCTGACAAGGCAGCACCCTCTCAGTGCTGCTGCTCCGACAGTGTAGCGCTCCCACAGTACTGCCGCTCCGACAGGGCAGCGCTCCCTCAGTACTGCCCCTCCGACAGGGCAGCACTCCCTCAGTACTGCCCCTCCAACAGTGCAGCGCTCCCTCAGTACTGCCCCTGCGACAGGGCAGCGCTCCCTCCGTACTGTCCCTCCGACAGGGCAGCACTCCCTCAGTACTGCCCCTGCAACAGTGCTGCGCTCCCTCAGTACTGCCCCTGCGACAGTGCTGCGCTCCCCCAGTACCGCCCCATCGACAGTGCAGCACTTCCTCAGTACTGCCCCTGCGACAGTGCTGCGCTCCCTCAGTACTGCCCCTTCGACAGTGCAGCACTCCCTCAGTACTGCCCCTCTGACAGTGCGGCACTCCCTCAGTACTGCCCCTCCGACAGTGTGGGGTTCCCTCAGTACTGCCCCTCCAACAGTGCAGCGCACCCTCAGTACTGCCCTTCGACAGTGCAGCACTCCCTCAGTACTGCCCCTCCGACAGTGCGGCGCACCCTCAGTCCTGCACTGGGAGTGTCAGCCTAGATTTTGTGCTTAAGTTTCTGTGGAATTTGAACCCACGACCTTCCGACTCAGGTGCTCGAGTGCCACCCACTGAGCTACGACTATCACACTGTCCTTTAAGAGCTGCTGCCTCCTTGGATTCCTTCTTGCGGCCAATCGCACGCCTCCCTGGGCTCCAGGCATGTACTGGTCTCGCTAAATCAGTTGAAGGCAGAGCCAGAAGCTGCCCACGAACGGATGTGTGTGTGGCTCTGGCAAGGCTGCGCCTACAACCCATCCCTGGTGTCCTGAGAAAGAGATGATAGGCCTCCTCCAACACTGTTTGGTTTTAGAACTGAGCAGCTCACTCGACATCTTCAGAAGTCATCAACCAGATGGTTCAACCTTGATTGAAACATAAGATCCTGAGTGGTCTGGACAGGGTGGATGTGGAGAGGATGTTTCCTCTTGTGGGAGAATCTAGAACTAGGGGTTGCTGTTTAAAAATACGGGGTCGCCCATTTAAGACAGAGATGAGGAGAAATTTTTTCTCACAGAGGGTCGTGAGTCTTTGGAACTCTCTTCCTCAGAGGGCGGTGGAAGCAGAGTCTATGAATATTTTTACGGCAGAGGTAGATAGATTCTTGGTAAGCAAAGGGGTGAAAGGTTATCGGGGGTAGGCGGGGATGTGGAGTAATCAGATCAGCCATGATCTTATTGAATGGCAGAGCAGGCTCGAGGGGCAGAGTGGTCTACGCCTGCTCCTAATTTGTATGTTCGTATGGTGTGGGACGGGAGTCACCTGTAGGCCAGACCAGGTGGGGTGGCAGGTTCCCATCCGCCTCAGGATGAGGGGTCGGCCATTCGGACCGAGATGAGGAGGAGGAATTTCTTCACTCAGAGGGTGGTGAATCTTTGGAATTCTCTGCCCCAGAGGGCTGTGGAGGCTCAGTCGTTGAGTACATTCAAGGCTGAGATCGACGGGCAAAAGAACCAAAGGCGACATAAGAAAAAACTTTTTTACGCAGCGAGTGGTTAAGATCTGGAATGCACGGCCTGAAAGGGAGGTGGAGGCAGACTCGATCACGGCTTTCAAAAGGGAATTGGATAAGTACCTGAAGGAAATAAATTTGCTGGGCTACGGGGAAAGGGCGGGGGAGTGGGACTGGCTGAAGTGCTCTTGTAGAGAGCTGGCACGGGCTCGACGGGCCGAATGGCCTTCTTCCGTGCTGTAACCATTCTATGATTCTGTGATAGATTTTTGGATACTAAGGGAACCAAGGGATATGGGGATCGGGCGGGAAAGTGGAGTTGAGGTAAAATATAAGACAGTCACTAATAAATCCAAGAGGGAACTCAGGAGAAACCTCTTTACCCAGAGAGTGGTGAGAATGTGGAACTCGCTCCCACAGGGAGTGGTTGAGGAGAATAGTGTAGATACATTTAAGTGGAAGCTAGATAAGCACATGAGGGAGAAAGGAATAGAAGGATATGTTAATGGGGTGAGATGAAGAGGAGTGGGAGGAGGCTGGTGTGGAGCACAAAGGAAGTTGGCTGTGGTTGTTGGAGGTCATTCATCTCAATCACATGACATCACTGCAGGAGTTCCTCAGGGCAGTGTCCTAGGCCCAACCATCTTCAGCTGTTTCATCAATGACCTTCCCTCCATCATAAGGTCAGAAGTGGGGATTTTCGCTGATGATTGCACACTGTTCAGCTCCATTCGAGACTCGTCAGATACTGACGCAGTCTGTGTCCATATGCAGCAAGATCTGGACAACATTCAGACTTGGGCTGACAAGTGGCAAGTAACATTTGCACCACACAAGTGCCAGGCAATGACTATCTCCAACAAGCGAGACTCTAACCATCTCCCCTTGACATTCAATGGCATTACCATCGCTGAATCCCCCACTATCAACATCCTGGGGGTTACCATTGATCAGAAACTGAACTGAACCAGCCATATAAATACTGTGGCTACAAGAGCAGGCCAGAGGCTGGGTATTCTGCGGCGAGTGTCTCACCTCCTGACTCCCCAAAGCCTTTCCACCATCTACAAGGCACAAGTCAGGAGTGTGATGGAATACTCTCCACTTGCCTGGATGAGTGCAGCTCCAACAACACTCGAGAAGCTCGACACCATTCAGGATAAAGCAGCCCGCTTGATTGGCACCCCATCCACCACCTTCAACATTCACTCCCTCCACCACCGGCACACTGTGGCTGCAGTGTGTACCACCTACAAGATGCACTGCAGCAACTCGCCAAAGCTCCTTCAACAGCACCTTCCAAACCCGCGACCTCTACCACTTCGAAGGACAAGGGCAGCAGACGCATGGGAACATCACCACCTACAAGTTCCCCTCCAAGCCACACACCATCCTGACTTGGACCTGTATCGCCGTTCCTTCACTGTCGCTGGGCCAAAATCCTGGAACTCCCTCCCTAACAGCATTGTGGGTGTACCTACACCATATGGACTGCAGCGGTTCAAGAAGGTGGCTCACCACCATCTTCTCAAGGGCAATTAGGGATGGGCAATAAATGCAGGCCTAGCCAGCGACGCCCACATCCCATCAATGAATAAAAATTTTAAAAAACCGGCACAGACCAGTTGGGCTGAATGGCCTGTTTCTGGGCTGTAAATTCACTGTAATTCTATGTAACAGGTTGAGACTGTGGGGTCTGGGGCTAATCCAGGTGCAGGCCCACTATTATCAGCCGGGCAAATCCGAGGCAATTGTGGGGCAGTGCAGGACCAGGGAGGAGAATGGGCGGAGACCCGGGGCATCCAGAAAAGGAGGGTGGTGACTAAACACAGCCCCAGCAAACATTTTTGTTCAACAGAGTGCCTTTGTCAGAAATGGTTAAATATATATTCAATTATGTGGAGAGACTGGAGAAGCTGGGATTGTTCTCTTTAAAGCAGTGATGGTTAAGAGGAGATTTAATAGAGACGTTCAAAATTACGAGGGGTTTTGATAGAGTAAATAAGGAGAAACTGTTTCCACTGGCGGGAGGGTCGGTAACCAGGGGACACAGATTGAAGGTAATTGGCAAAAGAACCAGAGGGGGAGATGAGGAAACATTTTATTTACGCAGCGAATTGTGAGCTGGAATGCGCTGCCTGAAAGGGCGGTGGAAGCAGATTCAGTAATAACTTTCAAAAGGGAATTGGATCAATGCTTGAAGGGGAGAAATTTTCAGGGCTATGAAGAAAGGGAAATGAGGAGTGGGACTAATTGGAGAGTTCTTTCAAAGAACCGGCACAGGCACAATGGGCCGAGTGGCCTCCTCCTGTGCTGTTTCATTCTATGATGATTCTATAGAAAAAGGTTGATGGCTTCAACTGCACAGAATATTGCAGCAGCATTGGAGAACAAGAAATAGTTCAACTGCAGTTTCCCCTTTCTTTTGTGGGGACTTGACATTCTGCTTTGAAATTACTTCTTTATTGAGGCTACTTATGAAGAAGTTGTGCGTGTCACGTTGACTTAGTAGAGTCATATACTGGCTCCAAGCGGTGAATGACCTGAGTTCTGTTTCTGTCATTCACAAGCACAGGTGTTGTACTTAATGGGGAAGGAATGAAAATGTTTGGCAATTTACCATCAAATTCGTATCATTGGTCTTTATGGTAACACCACAGAAAATTCCAGAATTGATCCCCGAAGGTTCTGTAGTTGCTTTTTTTTGCAACGATAGTTTTGTACAACGGCAATGTGCATTTATATAGCACCTATAATGTCGTAAACATCCCTCCGCACTTTTTTTATCCATTCTTGAGATGTAGGCATCGCTGGCAAGGCCAGCATTTATTGCCCATCCCTAGTTGCCCTCGAGAAGGTGGTGGTGAGCCGCCTTCTTGAACCGCTGCAGTCCGTGTGGTGAAGGTGCTCCCACAGTGCTGTTAGGGAGGGAGTTCCAGGATTTTGACCCAGCGACGATGAAGGATCGGTGATATACTTCCAAGTCAGGATGTTGTGTGACTTGGAGGGGAATTTGGAGGTGGTGGTGTTCCCATGCGCCTGCTGCCCTTGTCCTTCTAGGTGGAAGAGGTCGCGGGTTTGGGAGGTGCTGCCGAAGAAGCCTTGGCGAGTTGCTGCAGTGCATCTTGTAGATGGTACACACTGCAGCCCCGGTACGCCGGTGGTGGAGGGAGTGAATGTTTAAGGTGAAACATCACAGAGGTACAGGGGAAAATAGACCCTCAGCCAAAAAAGGAGAGATTAGAACGGGTGACCACGTGTTGTTCGAAAAATGAAACTTGCATTTCTACCAGACCTTTCATGACCACCGGACTTCCCTAGCGCTGTACAGTCAATGAAGTACTTAAAAAAAAAATGTAGTCACTGTTGTAATGTAGGAAACACAGCAACCAATTTGCACACAGCAAGCTCCCACAGACAGCAATGTGATACTGACCAGATAATCTATTTTTGTGATGTTGATCGAGCGATAAATATTGGCCCTGGACACTAGAGATATCTCCCCTGCTCTTCTTCGAAATGGTGCCATAGGATTTTTTACATCCATCCGAGAGAGCAGATGGGGCCTTGGTTTAATGTCTCCTCTGAAAGACGGCATCTCCAACAGTGCAGCACTCCCTCTGTACTGCCCCTCCGACAGTGCAGCGCTCCCTCAGTACTGCCCCTGAAAGTGCGGCGCTCCCTCAGTACTGCCCCTCCGACAGTGCAGCACTCCCTCAGTACTGCCCCTGAAAGTGCGGCGCTCCCTCAGTACTGCCCCTCCGACAGTGCAGCACTCCCTCAGTACTGCCCCTGAAAGTGCGGCGCTCCCTCAGTACTGCCCCTCCGACAGTGCAGCACTCCCTCAGCACTGCACTGGGAGTGTCAGCCGAGATTTTGTGCTCAAGTCCCTGGAGTGGGGCTTGAACCCACAACCTTCTGACTCAGAGGCGAGAGTGCTGCCCACTGAGCCCCAGAGATGGGCTTGTGTCTTATCTCTGTTTACTGAGAATATTATCCCTTCCTTGCTGATTTATTTTAGTTAACATTTATCCATATAGCAACTACCCTCATTAGAGCGTACATAGGAGGTGCAGCAAACAGTGGTGTTGATACAAGTTGGCTAATAGTCAGGAACATAGAAGTGTACACGATAGGAAAGGACTAGTTTGGATCATCTGGGACAGCCCCAGGGAGCCACATATCCCCCAGACACAAACTATTATGCATTAGTCATAGAAGTTTACAATGTGAAAGAACGTCATTCGGCCCCTCATGTCTATGCCGGCTCTTTGCTAGAGCAATCCAAGACTAATCCCATTGCCCTGCTCTTTCCCCATGGCCCTCTACCTTCCTGTGCTTCAGATATATAACCATTTTTGCAATGGGTCTCTGCCTCAACCATTCCCTGTGACAAAGAACTCCAAGCTCAACATCCCTATTTCTGCTAACCGCTCTCCTCACCCTTTTAGTGATAATTTTAAGTTGAAAACCATTCATCACTGACACCCAAGCCAAAGAAAATAGTCTTTATTCATCCCATCACCCTGCATAATTTTACTGATGTTTGCACAGTGTTCAGCTCCATTCACAACTCCTCAGATAATGAAACAGTCCGTGCCCACACGCAGAAAGACCTGGACAACATCCAGGCTTGGGTTAATAAGTGGCAAGTAACATTCGCACCACACAAGTGCCAGGAAATGACCATCTCCAACAAGAGATGGAGCTGCACAAAACACTAGTTAGGCCACAGCTGGAACACTGTGTGCAGTTCTGGTCACCACACTATAGGAAGGATGTGATTGCATTGGAGAAGGTGCAGAGGAGATTCACCAGGATGTTACCTGGGCTGGAGCGCTTCAGCTATGAAGAGAGACTGGACAGGCTGGGGTTGTTTTCTTTAAAGCAGAGAAGACTGAGGGGGGATCTGATTGAGGTATACAAAATTATGAGGGGCATAGATAGGGTAGATCGAAAGGAACTTTTTCCCTTAGTAGAGGGGTCAATAACCAGGGGGCATAGTTTCAAGGTAAGGGGCAGGAGGTTTAGAGGGGATTTGAGGAAAAACTTTTTCACCCAGAGGGTGGTTGGAATCTGGAACTCACTGCCTGAAAGGGTGGTAGAGGCAGGAACCCTCACAACATTCAAGAAGCATTTAGATGAGCACTTGAAACGCCCATAGCATACAAGGCTACGGACCAAGTGCTGGAAAATGGGATTAGAATAGATAGGGCTAGATGGCCGGCGCGGACATGATGGGCCGAAGGGCCTCTTTCTGTGCTGTATAACTCTATGACTATGAGAGTGGCTAACCACCTCCCTTTGATATTCAATGGCATTATCATCACCAAATCTCTCACCATCAATATCCTGGTGGTCACCATTGACCAGAAGCTCAACTGGACCAGCCACATAAATACTGTGGGTATAAGAGCAGGTCAGAGGCTGGGTATTCCGTGGCGAGTGACTCGCCTCCAGAACAATGTTCTGTTTAAGCTGTGCGGCTGTGTAGACGCGCAGCTCTCTGGACCTCCCACGCAGCCGGCTCACCAGATTTTCAATGGGAAAGATCACGCATGCGCGGTATTTTGACTTCGCTGCGCACCCAAAATAAATTAACGGGAACATTGGCCCTGACTCTCCAAAAGCCTCTCCACCATCTACAAGGCACAAGTCAGGAGTGTGATGGGATACTCTCCACTTGCCTGGATGAGTGCAGCTCCAACAACACTCAAGAAGCTCGACACCATCCAGGACAGAGCAGCCCGCTTGATCAGCAGCCCATCTACTGGCTGAAACATCTACTCTCTCCTCCACTGGAGCACCGTGGCTGCAGTGTGTATACAAGGGCAGCAGGTGTGTAATGTCCGTGTATAATTGAGACACGGACTGCAGGAGTTGGTTATAACAGGTCTTTACTGAGTGCAGACAACCTGGAACTACTATGCAAAAGTTACTACACAGGCTTATATACAGGGGTGGTCACTACTGGTACTGCAGTATACAGGGACTGCAGAATATAGTTCCTTCTTCAAGGTACATACACTACAATTCCTCCCCTTTTAGCTAAACAGTACATAACATTTGATTAATAATTAAATAACATATTTACAATAACAGTTGCTATATACATTAGCTGAAGTTAATCAATTATAAATTCAGTCTTTGAGGAGGCTTCCTGATTCTGTCCGGATAACGCCTCTTTGGGGTATCAGGTTCTTCTGGCAAAGTTGATTCGGGATCAACGTCGTTGTTTGGTTCGTCTGCTTCCAATATCACCGATTCTGAGGTAGATGCAATTGTTACTTCGGTTTCATCACCAGGTGTATAGGATCGTGGTGTAGATTTGACGTTTTCCAGTGACTCTAGAATCTGGTCAGCATGGCGTCTTACAATGCTCTCTCCAATGTCCACGGTATACATTAGAGGTCCTTGCTGTGTGCAGATCGTTCCTGGCTGCCATTTCTCTGTGCGGTAGTCCCGGGCCAAAACTGGATGACCTATCTTGAAACTCCTGGTTGGCCTTTCATTCATATTCTGAAACTGCCTGTTCTCCACATCTCTTCTGATGTTTGGCTTAACCAAATCCAAGCGGCATCTTAGTCTTCGATTGAAGAACATCATGGCTGGAGTTTGGTTGGTAACCGCATGTGTCGCATTCCGGTAGGCAAACAAGAAGTTATCCACCTTGTGTTGTAGGGGTATGTCTTCATTACACATTGCCTTGATAGCCTTCTTGAATTTTTGAACGAACCTCTCAGCCAATCCATTGGTGGCTGGATGATATGGGGCGGATGTGTAATGCTTAACACCATTGTTCTTTAAGAACCTCCGGAACTCTTCAGACACAAACTGTGGTCCATTGTCGGAGCAAATCTGTTCAGGCAGCCCATTTCTGGCGAATATGGTTCGTAAGACTGTGATAGTTTTTTCTGTGGTGGTTGAGGACATTTTTATTACCTCTGGCCACTTTGAATGTGCATCTACTGCAATTAAAAACATCGAGTCCATAAATGGACCAGCAAAATCAATGTGTACCCTTTGCCATGGAGATGAGGGCCACTCCCATGGATGTAGAGGGGCTTGTGGTGGGGCGTTTTGGACCTTCTGCAATCCTGTACAGCTCTTGGTCATCTCTTCGATTTCTCTATCGATTCCCGGCCACCACACAAACGCTCTGGCTAAGTTCTTCATTTTTACCCCTCCCAGATGACCCTCATGAAGCTCATTGAGCACTCTATCCTTCAATTTGGGTGGAATTACTACTCTGGATCCACACATCAAGGTTCCTCGGCACACTGACATCAGTTCTCTTCTCGGCGAGAATGCTGGCAACAGTGGTTCGCCATGTGCTGGCCATCCCTTCACCGTTAAATCATAGACCCTGGAGAGTGTCGGGTCATTTCGTGTTTCCTTTTCTATGTTTGCATTCGTCACGGGTAGACATTCGACTATGGCCGAGTGGAATATCTCCACAGGATCCACTGCAGGTGCTTCTTCCACCGTCGGCAACGGTAGGCACGACAATCCATCAGCATTCCCATGCTGTTTAGTTCCTTTGTACTCGATGTCATATTGGTGTGCCCCTAGCAAAAGGGACCACCTCTGTAGCCGTTGTGCTGTCATTATCGGGACGCCCTTCTTAGGGCTGAAAATGGAGACAAGAGGTTGATGATCAGTTAGTAGAGTAAATTTCTGTCCGTGCAGGTAGTGATTGAACTTCTTCACCCCCCACACCAGGCTGAGGGCCTCTCTGTCAATCTGGGCGTAGTTACGCTCGGCTGCAGTTAACGAGCGTGACGCAAAAGCTATCGGCCTCTCTGAACCATCAAGGGATTTATGTGACAGTACCGCTCCAACGCCGTAGGGAGACGCATCACACGCCAATCTTATCGGTAGTGATGGGTTGTAGTGAGCCAATACTTCTCTTGAAATGATCAGGCCTTTACACTTCTGAAAGGCCCGCTTACATTCATCGCTCCATTTCCATGCTACTCCAGTTTGTAGCAGGGCGTTCAGTGGGTGCAGAATTGTGGACAAATTCGGCAAAAACTTATGGTAGTAATTCACCAATCCGAGGAATGACCTCAGTTGTGACACATTTTCAGGCGCTGGAGCCTTAACTACCGCTTCAATTTTGTCAGGGGACTTATGTAACACCTCTTCATCAATCACATGGCCACAATACGATATTTGTTTCTTAAAAAACTCGCACTTGGGGCGATTGGCTCGTAGCCCATGTTCTCTTAGTCTAGTGAGCACCTGCTCTAGGTTGGCAAGGTGTTCACTGTCATTTTCACCTGTCACTAGGATGTCGTCCAAGTAACACTGAGTCCCCGGAATCCCTTGCAGGACTTGTTCCATCGCTCTTTGCCATATAGCCGGAGCTGATGCTACTCCGAATACCAGTCGGTTATACTAGTAAAGACCTTTGTGAGTGTTTATCGTGAGATATTTCCTAGAGGATTCTTCAACCTCCATCTGCAAATATGCTTGCGCTAGGTCAATTTTTGTAAAACGTTTCCCTCCAGATAGTGAGGCGAAAATATCTTCTATCCTCGGAAGAGGATACTGTACTGTGTGAAGGACTGGGTTCACAGTCACCTTGAAGTCCCCACAGATGCGAACCTTCCTTGGCTCCTCAGACTTATTGTTTAACGTTTTCTTCATGACAGGAACGATGGGTGTCGCCCACTCGCTCCAGCCTACCTTAGATAACACGCCTGCATTCTCCAGATTCTCCAGCTCTGCCTCGACGGCTGGGCGAATTGCATATGGTACCGGTCTTGCTTTGAAAAACTTGGGAATTGCATTCTCTTCTATTTTTATCGAGGCGGTTACACCTTTAAGAGTTCCCAGTCCTTGTTGAAATACCTCTTTAGCGTTAGCTAAGATTTTTGACAATCATTCAGGTGTGACGTCGTCATCCTTTTTACCAGCCACAGTCAGTGCTTGAATGGAGTGCCAGTCTAAACTTATCTTTCTGATCCATTCACATCCCAATAACGGTGGTCCACCATCTTGCAGTATGTACATATACAATTTCTGTATTTCCTTGCCGTTGTATTCGACAGGCACCCTTATTTTCCCTCTGGGGTATACTTTCTGCCCCGTATATGTCTTCAAGACAATGGATGTGTCTTTCAAGGGTATGTGTGAGAATAGCCGCTCGTAGTCTCGTCGATTCATGACGGTCAGGGCTCCAATTCCATTTTGACTTGGGACCCTGCTATCGTGAGGGTGACCCAAATGGTTCGGTGATCCTCTTTTGTGATTACGTTGTGTAGTTTGAGACAGCTTAGCCTCTTGTTCCCGGATTCACTATCGCTCTTCTGGTCTTCGGAACTACTGTCCGTCATCTTTTGTACTTTCCTGTACTTTTCCTTAGTAGTCTTTTTGTTGTCGTTAGTCTTCTTCCCGGACCTACAAACTCGTGCAATGTGTCCCATCTTTCCGCATTGCCTGCATGTTTTGTCCTTGGACCAGCAGTCCTTCTGGTCATGGGTTGTTCTGCCGCAGCGATAACATTTTTCAAATCCCCGTGTCATTTCATGGGTGCCGTATTCCTGTGGCTTTTGCTGTATTTCCGCAGCTCCCCTTGCTGCTGCTTCGTACGATACTGCCACGCTGAAAGCCTTATCTAGCGTCAGCTCTTTCTCTGAGAGTAACCTCTTCTGGGTTCCTTCACTCAGGAGTCCACAGACAAATTTGTCCCGTAGGGTATCTGCCAGTCCTGCTCCGAACTGGCAGTGCTTTGATAGCTTGCGTAGTTCCGTAAGGTATTCAGCATTGCTCTCATCTTTATGCTGATTTCTCTTGTGGAATTTAAATCTTTCTGCTATCAGCAGCGGTGTAGGATTTAGGTGTTCCTATAGGATATGAACAATTTCGTTAAAACTCTTCTCCATCGGTTTGACTGGAGTGATCAGGTTCCGCAATAGGCCGTACGTTCTTGCGCCCATTAAGTTTAGTAGTACCGATGCCTTTTTCTCATCGGCTACTTCATTTGCCTTGCAATATACTTCGACTCTTTCCACATACGTGGTCCAGTCTTCATTTGCATTATCGAAGGCAGTGATATTGCCAGTCTTCGGCATCTTGGAGATCTAAGATGGCGCCTCCCGCGCTTTGCCTTCTTCCCCGATTGAACAAAATGGCGCCTCCCGCGCTTTGCCTTCTTCCCCGCTGGATTAAGATGGCGCCTCCCACGCTTTCTGCCTTTTCCGCTGCTGCCAGCGCTGTTGCTGGCGTTCTTATGCCTTGATGGTGACGCCCTATGGTCTTCGCGCGCTTCCCCCCGCGCTGCTGCCAATGCCGCTCTCCGCGGTCCCCGTGGCAAACTGCAGCTCCTCGCGGCTTTCTGCGCTTCTAATTTATTTTTCTTTTATTTTAATTACTGTTCCCGTCATCAGAGCAGACCCTATGGGACACTTCCCCCCCTCTTCTCGGGTCTGTACGCTGCCCGGCTTCGTAGCACCGGCCGCGCCCTGTGTGCTCCACCCTCTCTCTCTCTCTCCTCTTCCCGACAACGCTGCTCGGCCCCGTTGAAAAGCCACCCGATCGAGCTCTAGCCCGCCGCAGCCCAGGAAGGATCAGTGTACTACCTGCCACCAGCCTGATTAGCTGGAACACCATAGACTGGATAACCAAGCCCAGCTCTCGACAGCCTCTCCTGCAAATCTTCGAATTCGATGAATCAGAGGGCGGTTGCCCACGGTCGATGCCCGTTTCTTCTGTTTGTTGTTTTTTTTTGGATTTCTTCCTTCTGGCTTCGACCTCTAATAACTTCGCTTCAGGGATGGATCCCCGTGAGGTGGTGCAGAACTGTAGGTAAGTTCGGATCTGTTCGTCGCCAATGTAATGTCCGTGTGTAATTGAGACACGGACTGCAGAAGTTGGTTATAACAGGTGTTTACTGAATGGAGACAAAACTGGAACTACTATACAAAGTTACTGCACAGGCTTATATACAGGGGTGGTCACTACTGGTACTGCAGTATACAGGGGCTGCAGAATATAGTTCCTTCTTCAAGGTACATACACTACAAGGTGTATGGGAACACCACCACCTCCAAGTTACACACCATCCCGACTTGGACATATATCGGCCGTACCTTCATCATCACTGGGTCAAAGTCCTCAAAATGGCCCCAACCGCCCAGAAGATAAAAATCAAACCCCTCCACATGGTACCGTTCCCATAGCAACGCAGCTGAGATTGGGAACTCAACAGAATGGACGATTGAGCCTGTATCCAGTGAGAGTAGAGTTGAGGAAGCTGTCTAAAATCAGGAGTTTATTAATGCCGCTGGTAATCCTAGTGGCTGTGCTTTACACACTGTTATATTAAAACAATCTCTCTGTCTGACTGGGGGATCTGGGGGCATCGAGAGGGAGGTTTGTCTAAACTAACTGTACTGCTATGTAGTGGTGCCATTAATCTATCCTCTATAATAAGGGAACCCCCCAAATCTTGTGGGCTCATGCACAGCACGAAGAAAAGGGGGCATTTTGACCCAGGAAATATGGAATCTAAAGAAATTGTCAAAAGTTATCAAACAGTGAACAGTAATAGATTTCTTTCACCAGTAACAAGGGGGCACAGACTGGGGAATCATTACCAGAATAACAAAGGGTGGAGTTTGAGTAATTATTTTCACACTGAGGGTTTTTAGTGTCAGCTGTGGTTCAGTGGGTAGCACTCTCGCCTCCGAAGTAATAACAACAACTTGCATTTATGTAGCGCCTTTAACGTGGTACAAACGTCTCAAGGCGCTTCACAGGAGCGATTATCAGACAAAATTTCACACTGAGCTATATAAAGAGATATTGGGACAGATGGCCAAAAGCTTGGTCAAAGAGGTGAGTTTTAAGGAGCAACTTGCAGGAAGAGAGAGAGAGGCGGAGAGGTTTAGGGAGGGAATTCCAGAGCTTAGTGTGGTGTATGTAACCTGTTCCACCTTAAGAGAACTTAAGCCTGGTCCACCTTAAGAAAGGTACTACTTTCTTTGGCTGCTGTATACGTAATACCGGTGGTGACCACACCGGTATATAAGCACAGTGTAATAATATTGTATTCAGTATAGTCCGACCTCCAACCAGTAAAGACCTGTTGAATTTACTCTTGTGGTCTCTGTAGTAATTCTCACTATAACACACAGGCTTAACAGTGGTGACGAGTCCGATTCTTACCCTGCTGCAGTAATTTCCACGGCGACTTCGTCCACAGACAGGACGTCGAAGAGAGGTTTCCACCCTCATCACCTACGGGAAGACACGTCGAGCGGCAGGCATCGAGCAACCGGAGTGCAGAAGACATCCTGACCTCGAAGCCTCCATCAGCGACTGTCAGCTTCTTCTACTACCTCGTGGTGGGTAAGCCGGGCAGCAACGCGACAGAAAGTCAACCGCGTTGGCTGTACAGACGGGGCTGGGAAGACGGAGGAATAAGGGCGGTGAGGTCGATCGCGACCAGAGATAAGGGCCGGGCCGCTTTCGAGCGAGAGGCGCAGCGCGGGACATCGATTGCGACCGGAGATAAGGGCCGCATTCGGGCTAAAGGCGCAGCGTCTGGGGAAACTGAAGGCGCGAGAGCCGCGGTGAAGCGGAGACAGCGTCGGGGGACGGGTGAAGACCGCCAAGCGCGGGAAAACCACCATTTTGTGGGCGGAGGACGACGGCAAGAGCGGGAAGCCGCCATCTTAGATAACATTAAAAATACGATAAATTGCTACGATGCCTAAACATGGGAACATTAATGCCTTCGACAGTGATATAGAAGACTGGGCTATGTATGTAGAACGCATACAAAACTATTACATAGATACATACATAGAAGATAGGAGCAGGAGTAGGCCATTCGGCCCTTCGTGCCTGCTCCGCCATTTAATGAGATCATGGCTGATCCTTTAATTCAGTATCCCGTCCCCGCCTTCTCTCCGTAACCCTTAACCCCTTTTGCCCGTAGAAATATATCTAATTCCCTCTTAAATATATTTAATGAGCTGGCATACACTGCCCTCTGTGGCAATGAGTTCCACAGGTTCACCACTCTCTGAGTGAAGAAATTCCCCCTCATCTCTGTCCTAAATGGTTTAGCCCTTATCCTTAAATTATGTCCTCTAGTTCTGTTCTCACCCGCCAAGGGAAACATTCCTTCTGCATCCAGTCTGTCTAGACCTGTCAGAATTTTATACACTTCTATGAGGTCCCCTCTCAATCTTCTAAACTCCAGTGTGTACATCCCTAAACTACATAGTCTCTCCTCATAGGTCATTCCCGCCATTCCTGGTATCAGCCTGGTGAATCGCCGCTGCACCCCCTCCATGGCAAGAACATCCTTCCTCAGATGAGGCGACCAAAACTGTACACAGTACTCGAGGTGTGGTCTCACCAGTGCCCTGTACAGCTGCAGCAAGGTATCCCTGTTCCTGTATTCTAACCCTTTTGCTATGAAGGCCAGCATACCGTTTGCCTTCTTGACCGCCTGTTGCACCTGCATGCTCGCCTTCAGTGACTGGTGTACAAGAACACCCAGGTCTCTCTGTACTTCCCCCTCTCCCAATCTATTGCCATTTAAATAATAATTTGCCCTCCCGTTCCTGCACCCAAGGTGGATAACTTCGCACTTGTCCACATTATAGTGCATCTGCCATTTATCCGCCCAATCGCCCAGTCTGTCCAAATCGCTCTGGAGCTTCCTGGTCTCTTCCTCTGAGCCCACCCCCCCTCCTAGTTTAGTGTCGTCTGCAAATTTGGAAATGCTGCATCCGACTCCCTGATCCAGGTCATTAATGTAAATTGTGAACAGCTGGGGGCCCAGGACAGATCCCTGTGGTACCCCACTTGTTACTGCCTGCCATTCAGAAAATGAGCCGTTTATTCCAACTCTCTGTTTTCTATCTGACAGCCAGTTCCCTATCCACGCCAAAACTTTCCCCTTTATCCCATGAGCCTCAATTTTCCATGCTAATCTTTTATGTGGGACCTTATCGAAGGCCTTTTGGAAGTCCAGGTACACCACATCTACTGGCTCTCCCCCATCTATTCTACCAGTTACTCCCTCAAAAAATTCCAATAGATTAGTCAAGCACGATTTACCCTTTGTAAATCCATGTTGACTCTGTCCTATCCTGTCCCCATTTGCTAAGTGCTCCGCTATTTCATCCTTAATGATGGACTCCAGCATTTTGCCCACAACTGATGTAAGGCTTACAGGTCTGTAATTACCTGCTTTTTCCCTACCCCCCTTTTTGAATAGTGGGGTAACGTTAGCTACCCTCCAATCCATCGGCACTGTTCCCGAGTCTAATGAATTCTGAAAAATCATCCTTAGTGCATCCGCTATCTCTAGGGCCACCTCCTTCAGTACCCTAGGATGCATGTTATCAGGCCCTGGGGATTTGTCCACCTTCAATCCCTTTAGCTTCCTTAACACCATATCCTTAGAGATATTGATTTGCGTCAGTTCCTCCTTTGCCAATGTCCCTATTTTTCCCGATATCCCAGGGAGGTTTTTTGTGTCTTCCTTCGTAAAGACTGACCCAAAGTATGCATTTAGTTGATCTGCCATTTCCTTATTTCCCATTATATATTCCCCCGTATCTGACTGCAATGGACCAACTTTGGTTTTCACCAGTCTTTTCCTTTTGATATACTTATAAAAGCTTTTGGAGTTAGTTTTTATATTTTCCGCCAGCTTGTTTTCGTAAGCTATTTTGCCCCTCTTGATTATGCCCTTTGCCCTCCTTTGCTCTATCTTAAACTGTTCCCAATCTTCCGCTCTGGCGCTTTTTTTGGCTATTTTATATGCCCTATCTTTGGATTTTATGCTGTCTCTAATTTCCCCTGTTATCCACGGTTGAGTCACCTTTTTAGATTTCCTTTTATGCCAGATTGGTATAAACAATTTTTGCAATTTTGTCATTCTATCTTTAAATGTTTGCCATTGTTTATCTACCTCCAGTCCTCCCAGGAACGTTGTCCAATCAGACCTACTCAGTTCCCGTCTCATGGCATCATAATTCCCCTTGTTTAAATTCAGGACCTTAGTCTCTGAGTCAATTTCTTCGCTCTCCATTTCGAGTGAGAAATCGATCATGTTATGATCGCTCTGACCCAAGGGTCCCCGTACAACAAGATTACTGATTAGTCCCTTCTCATTGCACAGTACCCAGTCCAATATAGCCTGTTCCCGAGTTGGTTCCTCGACATATTGATCCAGATAACCATCCCTCAAACACTCAAGGAATTCCTCCTCCTCATTATTTTTACTGATTAGGCTAGTCCAATCTATATGTAAGTTAAAGTCACCTATGATGACAGCTGTGCTCTTATTGCACGCTTCTCTAATTTCCCTCGTGATGCCCTCCCTAACCTCTATTTTACTATTTGGAGGCCTATATACCACTCCTATTAATGTTTGGCAAATTGTAAGGCAAATAAAATTCCTGAGACAGATAAAGCACTAACATTACTAAACTTAATGGGTGCGAAGACATACGGGCAATTGAAACACCTGTTATCACCAGATGAACTGGCGGATAAGACGTTCGAACAGATTGTTACTGTCCTAAAAAATCATCTTAGCCCCACGCCGCTGATGCTAGCGGAACGATTTAAATTTTACGATAGAAGACAGCGGCAAAATGAAAGCAATGCTGAATATTTGATGGAATTACGTAAGCTAGCAAAATATTGTCAGTTTGGAACGGGACTGACAGAGGCACTTCGAGATAGATTTGTGTGTGATTTATTTAAACAGGATACACAAAGGCGACTGCTCGAGGAGAATGAGCTGTCTCTCGAGAAGGCGGTCACTATGGCAGCAGCACACGAGGCCGCAGCGAGAGGCACGGCAGTAATGCAGCTACGGCCACCGGAACTCGGTACAAACAAATTGGGTTTGAGTTCTGTCAAATGTTATCGTTGTGGAAAGACAACGCACGATCAGAACCAGTGTTGGTTTAAAAACCAAGAATGCAGAACGTGTGGCAGGTTTGGCCACATAGCTAAAGTATGCCGGTCAGGAAAGAAGACCAGCAATAAAAAGTCACCGCAAGGAAAATATGCAAAGGTACACAAGGTGACAAAGAACAGTTTGACTGAACAGAAGTCAGATTCAGACACTAGCAGTAATGAACTGGATAGCTTAAGAATACACAACGTTGGTAAGGATACAGACCTCCAGACAATTTGGGACACTCTTAAGATAGCAGGAGTCCAAGTAAAAATGGAATTGGACACTGGATCGACATTGACGGTCATGAATAAGAAAGATTACAGAAGGTTATTCCAACATATTCCCTTACAGGATACGGAGATTATATTGAAAACGTACACGGGGCAAAGAGTGTACCCCATCGGAAAAATAGAGGTAGAAGTGGTCCACAAGGGCGAAGGAAGTCAAGTAATGGACTTATATGTGCTACCTGAAGGAGGTCCACCACTACTAGGACGGGAGTGGATTAGGAAAATGAATATGGACTGGCACTCCTTGAAAGCACTAACGGTAGATTCCGGGGAAACAGCTGTCAAACCTAAACGATTGTCCAGAATATTGGATGAGGCTAAAGAGGTGTTCCAGCCGGGACTGGGAACACTGAGAGGAATTATGGCAAACATCAAGATTGATGAACATGCACAACCAAAATTTTTTAAAGCTAGACCGGTACCCTATGCAATACGACCTGCGGTTGAAGCGGAGCTGGAAGCACTAGAACGTTCAGGGGTACTGTCTAAAGTAGATTGGAGTGAGTGGGCTACGCCCATTGTTCCCGTTATGAAACGTCCTGCGAACAATAAGCCAGGAGATCCAGGGAAGGTTCGCATCTGTGGAGATTTCAAGATCACCGTTAATCCGGTGCTTCACACGGTGCAGTATCCGCTTCCACGGATTGAGGATATTTTCGCTTCACTGTCTGGCGGGAAACACTTCACCAAGATAGACCTGGCGCAGGCGTACTTGCAGATGGAGGTTGAAGAAGAGTCACGCCAATACCTCACGATCAACACGCATCGAGGGTTGTACCGGTACAATAGGCTGGTTTTTGGTGTGGCATCGGCTCCAGCAATTTGGCAGAGGGCCATGGAGCAGGTATTACAGGGAATTCCAGGCACACAATGTTACCTGGACGACATTCTGATCACAGGTGATGGTGATGAACAGCATCTCGCTAACTTGGAACTGGTGCTCAACAGGCTGAAAGAGTATGGACTTAGGGTAAATCGGCAGAAATGTGAGTTCTTCCAGAAGCGGATCTCGTACTGTGGTCATGTCATTGACCGGGAGGGGCTTCATAAGTCTCCTGACAAGATAGCGGCAGTTGTAAAGGCTCCCGCTCCGGAGAATGTCTCTCAGTTGAGGTCGTTTCTAGGATTAATTAACTACTACCATAAATTTCTGCCAAATCTATCCACGGTGCTGCATCCGTTGAACGCTCTTTTACAGAAAGGGGTGCCATGGGACTGGGGCGAAAACTGTAAAAAGGCATTTCGCAAAAGCAAAGAATTGATCACCTCAGAGGAAGTGTTGGCTCACTTCAACCCGACACTGCCTATTCGGTTGGCTTGTGATGCTTCTCCATATGGTATTGGGGCAGTACTCTCACATAAATTGCCAAATGGCACGGAAAGGCCAGTCGCGTTTGCATCCAGATCATTGACCTCCGCTGAGCGCAACTATGCGCAGATCGATAGGGAGGCCCTTAGCCTTGTATGGGGAGTGAAGAAGTTTAATCATTACCTACAGGGCCAAAAATTCACACTTCTGACGGACCATCAACCGTTGGTGTCCATTTTTAACCCTAAGAAGGGTGTTTCGGTGATGACAGCACAGCGTCTCCAGAGATGGTCTCTTTTCTTAGGGGCACATCAATATCAGATAGAATTCAAAGGTACGAAACAGCATGGCAATGCTGATGGGCTGTCGCGCCTGCCACTACCTGAAGATGAAGACACGACGGAAGTTGACCCTGTTGAGTTATTTCATTCGACCATTATCGAGTGTTTACCTGTCACCAACGCAAGTATAGAAAGAGAAACCAGGAACGACCCAACACTGTCCAGAGTCTACGAGGTGACAGTGAAAGGATGGCCAACACGGGGTGATCCTCTGTTACCGGCATTCTCGGCAAGGCGAGACCAGCTGTCCGTCTGCCATGGTACTTTGATGTACGGGACAAGAGTGATTATTCCTCCCAAGTTAAGGGAAAGTGTTTTAAAAGAACTACATGAAGGTCATCTGGGGGGAGTTAAAATGAAAAGTCTTGCTAGGGCTTACGTATGGTGGCCGGGTATTGACCAACAGATTGAGGAGTTAACGAAAAGCTGCGCTGGGTGTCAAAAAGTGCAAAATGCACCTCCGATAGCACCGCTACACCCATGGGAATGGCCTTCAGCCCCATGGCAACGCGTACACATTGACTTTGCTGGTCCATTCATGGACTTCATGTTCCTAATCGCGGTGGACGCACATTCCAAATGGCCAGAAGTCATCAAGATGAATACCACTACTTCAGAAAAGACAATTGCGGTGTTAAGAACAATATTCGCAAGGAACGGATTGCCAGAACAGATCTGTTCGGACAACGGACCACAGTTTGTATCGGAAGAATTCCAACAATTCTTAAAGAAGAATGGAGTTAAACATTATACCTCTGCCCCATATCATCCGGCGACAAACGGGTTGGCTGAAAGATTTGTCCAGACATTCAAAAAGGCTATTAAGGCCATGAACGATGATCAGATTCCGCTGCAACACAAGGTCGATAAGTTCCTGATGTCATATAGAATCGCCGATCATGCCGTGACTAACCAAAGTCCTGCTATGATGTTTTATAACAGGAGGTTGCGGTCCAAGTTGGACTTGTTAAAACCAAATGTGCGGAGGGAAGTGGAAAACAAACAGTTTCGGCATATTAACAGCAAGACCACTCGAACTTTCGACGTAGGACAACCAGTGATGGCAAGGGGCTATGGAAACGACAAATGGCAGTCCAGAACAATCCGGGCCAGACAAGGACCTCTGATGTACACCGTAGATATTGGTCATAATGTGATAAGGCGTTATGCGGATCAACTGGTAGAGTCGAGAGCAAGGGTCGAACCCATGGTTGTGACAGAGACAGCTGTGGAAGACGTTCATGAACCTAAAGCATCTACCTCGGCCGAGAATGTATTTGATGATGATGACACCCAATACATTGGCAACCAACTAGAGGAGGCAACTCAACAACAAGAATCAGAGACCACTGAAAGGCGTTATCCAAGCCGAATCAGAAAGCCTCCTGAGAGACTGAACCTTTGAACTGTTATACCTGAAGTTATATATGTATATATGTTATGTTTATTTGGGGATATGACTGTTAAGCTAAAAAGGGAGGATTGTGGTTTATGTAACCTGTTCCACCTTAAGAGAACTTAAGCCTGGTCCACCTTAAGAAAGGTACTACTTTCTTTGGCTGCTGTATACGTAATACCGGTGGTGACCACACCGGTATATAAGCACAGTGTAATAATATTGTATTCAGTATAGTCCGACCTCCAACCAGTAAAGACCTGTTGAATTTACTCTTGTGGTCTGTGTAGTAATTCTCACTATAACACACAGACTTAACACTTAGGGCCCAGGCAGCTGAAGTCACGGCCACCGATGGCGAGGTGAATTAAATCGGGGATGGGCAAGAGGCCAGAATTGGAGGAGTGCAGAAGGTCGTGAGTTCAAGTCCCCACTCCAGAGACATGATCATATAATCCAGGCTGACACTCCCAGTGCAGTGCTGAGGGAGTGCTGCACTGTCAGATCTGCCGTCTTTCAGATGGGACGTTAAACCGAGGCCCCGTCTGCCCTCTCAGGTGGACGTAAAAGATCCCATGGCTCTATATCGAAGAAAAGCAGGAGGGGAGTTCTACCCGGTGTCCTGGGGACAATATTTATCCCTCAACCAACATCACTAAAAACAGATTATCTAGTCATTATCACATTGCTGTGTGTGGGAGCTTGCTGTGCGCAAATTGACTGCCGTGTTTCCCACATTATAACAGTGACTACAATTCAAAAAGTACTTCATTGGCTGTGAAGCGGTTTGCGATGTCCTGAGGTTGCGAAAGGCGCTGGAGAAATGCAAGTCTTTCTTTCTTAGAACACAGACAGAGACTGTCGGATAAATTTCCAGTTTTTCGCTCTCACTGGGAATCCTGGCACAAAGTGAATACTGGGTAGGCAGCCTGTGATTTTCCCCTCCATTGAACTTAAGGGTTGGACTGTCAGGAACTACACGCTCGCGATTAGTGCCCACCGAGGCTGAGACTTTCACGCTGGGAGCGTTAAAATAGAGAATTTGCCATGACAACATCCAACGGGGAATTTGATTTGCCAAAGAAGAATATTCCTGGGATGAGAGGGTTGTGCTATGAGGAGAGATTGAGTAGAATGGGCCGATACTCTCTGGAGTTTAGAAGAATGAGAGGTGATCTCATTGAAACATACAAGATTCTGAGGGGGATTGACAGGGTAGATGCGGAGAGGTTGTTTCCCCTGGCTGGAGAGTCTAGAACTAGGAGGCACAGTCTCAGGATAAGGGGTCGGCCATTTAGGACTGAGATGAGGAGGAATTTCTTCACTCAGAGGGCTGTGGAGGCTCAGTCATTGAGTATATTCAAGACAGAGATCGATGGATTCTTGGACTGTAGAGGAATTGAGGGATATGGAGATTGGGCGGGAAAGTGGAATTGAGGTAGAATATCAGCCATGATCTTATTGAGGGGCCATATGTCCTACTCCTGCTCCTATTTCTTATGTTCTTATGTTAAAGGATACAGGTAAGAGGGCGCAGGAAAATGGGATTAGATTAGACAGCTCCTGCAGGAGTGTGAGCTCTCTTTGTAATGGGCTGAGTTGCCTCGGTTTATCCTGTCTGTGCCGTCACTGATGTTATCTAGACTAATGCGGCAGCCGACTTGAATACAGCAAGGTCCCACAAACAGCAATGTTATAGGAACAGAAGGAGGCCCTTCAGCCCCTCAAGCCTGTTCCAGGCTTCATAGGAACAGGAGGAGGCCTTCAGCCCCTCGAGCCTGTTCTGCCATTCAGTTAAATCACGGCTGATCTGTATCTTAACTCCATCTACCTGCCTTGGTTCCATAACCCTGAATGACCAGATAACCTGTTTTTTGTTAGTGATGTTGGTTGAGGGATAAATATTGGCCGGGACACCGGGGAGAACTCCCCCTGCTCTTCTTCGAAATGGTGGCCGTGGGATCTTTTACACCCACCTGAGAGGGCCGACGGGGCCTCGGTTTAACGTCTCATCCGAAAGACTAATGGTGAAAATTGGTTATTCTCTGTGGGTAGGCCGTAAGGAGGGGAGCACAACTCCTCCAGCCCGAAGACCCTCCGAGTTCTCTGCGCTCCTCCAATTCTGGTTTCTTGCACATCCCCTGATTATAATCGCTCCACCATTGGCAGCCGTACCTTCTGTTACCTGGGCCCTAAGCTCTGGAATTCCCTCCCTAAACCTCTCTGCCTCGCTACCTCTCTTTCTTTAAGATGCTCCTTAAAACCTCCCTCTTTGACCAAGCTTTTCGTCACCTGTCCTAATATCTCATTATGTGGCTCGGTGTCAAATTTTGTTTGCTAATCGCTCCTGTGAAGCGCCTTGGGACGTTTTGCTATGTTAAAGGCGCTGTCTAAATACAAGTTGTTGTTGTCGATTAGGCCGCACTTAGTAGCCCCGTAAAATAGCTTCCAATTTAATACATGAAGCTCTGCTGTAACCCAGAAGGGGGGCGTCATTCAAATGCACCTCTGGTTGACCCAGGAGCTTCGCATCAGAAGAAGAGAAACTATACTGAGTGAATAATCAAACAGGAAGTGCAGGAGTTAAAGCTGCTGGAATCTGGTACGACTCTGAGTGTCTCCCCGGCAAGTAAACAAGGAACGCTTTAACAGAAACCAAGCTCGCTCAGTGAGTAATAAAGGCCAGTTGTGTTTTCTGACACTTCTCCAAAAATATCAATGGTTCAAATTTTTTGGGGCGAGGGGTTCTAAAGTTTTAGAAAGAAAGTAAAAAAGACTTGCATTTATGTAGTGCCTTTCACAACCACCGGACGTCCCAAAGCGCTTTACAGCCAATGAAGCACTTTTTGAAGTGTGGTCACTGCTGTAATGTAGGAAACGCGGCAGCGAGTTTACCCACAGCAAGCTCCCACAATACAGCAATGTGATAATGACCAGATAATCTGTTTTTTATGATGTTGATTGAGGGAAAAATATTGGCCCCAGGACACCAGGGAGAACTCCCCTGCTCTTCTTTGAAATAGTGCCGCAGGATCTTTTATGTTTGCCTGAGAGAGCGGACGGGTCCTCGGTTTAACGACTCATCTGAAAGACGGCACCTCTGACAGTGCAGCACTCCCTCAGTACTGCCCCTCCGACAGTGCGGCGCTCCCTCAGTACTGCCCCTCCGACAGTGCGGCGCTCCCTCAGTACTGCCCCTCCGACAGTGCAGCACTCCCTCAGTACTGCCCCTCCGACAGTGCAGCGCTCCCTCAGTACTGCCCCTCCGACAGTGCGGCGCTCCCTCAGTACTGCCCCTCCGACAGTGCGGCGCTCCCTCAGTACTGCCCCTCCGACAGTGCGGTGCTCCCTCAGTACTGCCCCTCCGACAGTGCAGCACTCCCTCAGTACTGCCCCTCCGACAGTGCAGCGCTCCCTCAGTACTGCCCCTCCGACAGTGCGGCGCTCCCTCAGTACTGCCCCTCCGACAGTGCAGCACTCCCTCAGTACTGCCCCTCCAACAGTGCAGCGCTCCCTCAGTACTGCCCCTCCGACAGTGCGGCGCTCCCTCAGTACTGCCCCTCCGACAGTGCAGCGCTCCCTCAGTACTGCCCCTCCGACAGTGCAGCGCTCCCTCAGTACTGCCCCTCCGACAGTGCAGCGCTCCCTCAGTACTGCACTCCGACAGTGCGGCACTCCTTCAGTGCTGTCCCTCCGACAGTGCAGTGCTCCCTCAGTATTGCACTGGAGTGTCAGCCTAGATTTTGTGCTCAAGTTTCTGGAGTGGGACTTGAACCCACAACCTTGTGACTCAGAGGTGAGGGTGCTACCCACTGAACTACTGGCTTCATCAGCATCACATTTTGCCCGAGTTGGATGTGTTTACATGAAGACAATAGAGCTGGTCCGAGCCGTGCCTCACTCCCTTCCATTCTCCTTATACCTACCCCTGAATCACCGGCGTGCAACATAAGCAACCTTCCTTACGCTGCGGTTGTTCTGTAAAGTGCAAAACTGTTGTTGTTGTTGTTGTTGCACACCCAATTTAAAAAGAAATTCATTTTCAGGATGCTGGCATTGCTGGAAATAGAATCATAGAAAGTTACAGCACGGAAGGAGGCCATTTCGGCCCATCGTGTCCGCGCCGGCCAACAAAGAGCGATCCAGCCTAATCCCACTTCCCAGCTCTTGGTCCGTAGCCCTGCAGGTTACAGCATCCCAAGTGCACATCCAAGTACTTTTTAAATGTGGTTAGGGTTCCTGCTTCTACCACCCTTTCAGGCAGTGAGTTCCAGACCCCCACAACCCTCTGGATGAAGACATTTCCCCTCAAATCCCCTCTAAACCTTCCCCCAATTACTTTAAATCAGTGCCCCCTGGTTTTTGACCCCTCTGCTAAGGGAAATAGGTCCTCTCTACCCACTTTATCTAGGCCCCTCATAATTTTATACACCTCAATAAGGTCTCCCCTCAGCCTCCTCTGTTCCAAGGGAAACAGACCCAGCCTCTCCAGTCTTTCCTCATAGCTAAGATTCTCTACTCCCGGCAACATCCTTGTAAATCTCCTCTGTACCCTCTCTAGTGCAATCACATCCTCCCTGTAATGTGGTGACCAGAACTGCACGCAGTACTCTAGCTGTGGCCTAACTAGTGTTTTATACAGTTGAAGCATAACCCCCCTGCTCTTGTATTCTATGCCACGGCTAATAAAGACAAGCATTCCGTATGCCTTCTTAACCACCTTATCTACCTGACCTGCTACCTTCAGGGATCTGTGGACATGCACTCCAAGGTCCCTTTGTTCATCTACACTACTCAGTGTCCTACCATTTAATGTGTATTCCTTTCATTGTTCAAGTAGAGTCGGAGCTCCGGCTCTAAATTCTGGGTTGACATCCAGCGGGATACTTGCGTCCGTGGGTGTGGGTGGCCACCCCCCCCATCGTATGGGTTGTGGGAGCCCGTAAAACCCTCCCGCCATAGGACTAACCACCCTAATGGCTGGTATGAAGATGGTTACGGTCACGGAAGGAGCGTTTAACACGGCCAGAAATCCTTCCACTACTTCATACTGTTCCCCAAAGGGAACAGTGTGTAGACACGATAAGAAGAAGCCCTCCCCAAATGCATTACCTCACATTTCTCCGGATTGAATTCCATTTGCCACTGTTCTGCCCACCTGACCAATTTACTGATATCTTCCTGCAGTTTACAGCTTCCTTCTTCAATACCAACCACACAGCCGATTTTAGTATCATTTGCAAACTTCTTAATCATACCCCCTATATTCAAGTCTAGATCATTGATATATACCACAAGAAGCAAGGCACCTTGCTTTTTGTGGTAAATGCTGGTCTCAGTAAACATGACCGTGAAGCTGTCGATTGTCGTAAAAACCCATCTGGTTCACTGATGTCCTTTAGGGAAGGAAACCTGCCGTCCTTACCCGGTCTGGGCCTATATGTGACTCCAGTCCCACACCCTCATCTATTTGTATGTAAAATATAGAAAGAAAGACTTGCATTTCTATAGCACCTTTCATGACCTCAGGATATCCCAAAACCCTTTACTGCCAATGAAGTACTTTTTGAAGTGTCGTCACTGTTGTAATGTCGGAAACGCGGCAGCCAATTTGCGCACAGCAAGCTCCCACAAACAGCAGTGTGATAATAACCAGATAATCTACTTTAAATGATGTTGGTTCAAATCTACCGCCATCACCCCTCTCCTCAAGAAAACAACCCTTGACCCCTCCGTCCTTGCAAACTGCCGCCCCATCCCCAACCTCCCTTTCCTCTCCAACGTCCTTGAACCTGCCATCGCCTCCCAAATCCGGGCCCATCTTTCTCGCAATTCCATGTCTGAATCTCTCCAATCCGGTTTCCGCCCTTGCCACAATACCGAAACGACTCTCATCAGTCACAAATGACATTCTTTGTTACTGTGACAAAGGTAAACTATCCCTCCTCGTCCTTCTCGACTTGTCTGCAGCCTTTGACATGGTTGACCACTCCATCCTTCTCCAACGTCTCTGCACCGGCGTCCAGCTGGGTGGGACTGCACTCGCCTGGTTCCATTCTTAACCATCCAGTAGCAGGCAGAGAATCACCTGCAACGGCTTCTCTTCCTGCTCATGCATCGTTACCTCTGGTGTCCCCCAAGGATCTATCCTCGGCCCCCTCCTATTTCTCATCTACATGTTGCCCCTTGGTGACATCATCCGAAAACACAGCGTCAGTTTCCACATGTACGCTGACGACACCCAGCTCTACCTCACTACCACTTCTCTCGACCCCTCCACGGTCTCTAAATTGTCAGACTGCTTGTCCGACATCCAGTTCTGGATGAACAGAAATTTCCTCCAACTAAATATTGGGAAGACCGAAGCCATTGCCTTTGGTCCCCGCCACAAACTCCGTTCTCTGGACACTGACTCCATCCCTCTCCCTAGCATCTGTCTGAGGCTGAACCAGACTGTTCGCAACCTTGGTGTCATATTTGACCCCAAGATGAGCTTCCGACCACATTTCTGCGGCATCACTAAGACCGCCTATTTCCACCTCCGTAACATTGCCCATCTTTGCCCCTGCCTCAGCTCATCTGCTGCTGAAACCCTCATCCATGCCTTTGTTACCTCTAGACTTGACCATTCCAACGCACTCCTGGCCGGCCTCCCACATTCTACCCTCCGTAAACTTGAGGTCATCCCAAACTCGGCTGTCCGTGTCCTAACTCGCACCAAGTCCCGTTCACCCATCACCCCTGTGCTTGCTGACCTACATTGGCTCCCGGTTAAGCAACGCCTCGATTTCAAAGTTCTCTTCCTTGTTTTCAAATCCCTCCATGGCCTCGCCCCTTCCTATCTCTGTAATCTCCTCCAGTCCCACAACTCTTCCAGATCTCTGCGCTCCTCCAATTTTGGCTTCTTGAGCATCCCTGAATTTAATCGCTCCGCCATCGGTGGCCGTGCCTTCAGCTGCCTGGGCCCTAAGCTCTGGAATTCCCTCCCTAAACCTCTCCGCCTCTCTACCTCTCTTTCTTCCTTTAAGACGCTATCTGCCCTACTATGTCCTTATGTGGCTCGGTGTCAAATTTTGTTTGATAATCGCTCCTGTGAAGCACCTTGGGATGTTTTACTTTGTTAAAGGCGCTATATAAATGTAAGTTGTTGTTGTTGGTTGAGGGATAAATATTGACCAGGACACCGGGGAGAACTCCCCTGCTCGTCTTCGAATAGTGCGATAGGATCTTTTACATCCACCTGCGAGAGCAGACGGGGCCTCGGTTTAACGTCTCATCTGAAAGACGGCACCTCTGACAGTGCAGCACTCCCTCAGCACTGCGCTGGGAGTGTTGGCCGAGATTTTGTGCTCAAGTCTCTGGAGTGGGACTCGAACCCACAACCTGCTGTCTCAGAGACGAGAGTGACTGCACTTCAGAAGTACTCCATTGGCTGTGAAGCACTTTGGGACGTCCTGAGGTCATGAAAGGCGCTATATAAATGCAAGTTCTTTCTTTCTAGCTCCGAAATTGGAAGACTGTGCTCACAGTGGGGAGTCTTTATCAACGGGTGTGCCAATTGGAGGCCGCTGTGTCTCATTCACGCTACTCTTGACTTTCTTGTCAATAATTCTGGGATGCATATACCCCTCAAGAGAGACTCTACACTGGGAGTGAAATCTTGCAAATTGAGATTAATTTGCTGCAGGCATTTTACAGTAAACAATACAAGTTCCCTGTATTTTCCCAAGCTTCGTAAACTTCCACATTTAGCATTCTCCAGTGACAATAGCAAAGCAGAAGCAATTCTCACTACTTCCACACCTCATCAAGACCTCTTTTGTTTGTAAAATCTAAAGCTCGTGCTGTCTGCTCCCGAAACGCAGGCTTGGCTTTGTTATATTAGAAAACAAATCAGACCAGGGTAACAATGAGACAATAAGGGACTCAAAAAATTCCATTGTAACTTACCAGTGCGAAACCTCAGGCCGGGGTAACTATGTGTTAGTGCGTAGAATCATAGAATGGAGGCCATTCGGCCCATCGAGTCCGTGCTGGCTCTTTGAAAGAGCTCTCCAATTAGTCCCACTCCCCTGTGGGAATATGTTGTCTATAACCTAATCATTACCTGTTGATAATTTTCCACTGTTTGTGCACTAATTGCCAATTTTTCTTTTCACGTTTTAGAAATATAGAAAAATAGGAGCAGGAGTCGGCCATTCGGCCCTTCGAGCCTGCTCCACCATTCAATATGATCATGGCTGATCCTCTATCTCAATACCATATTCCCGCTCTCTCCCCATACCCCTTGATGCCTTTTGTGTCTGGAAATCTATCTATCTCCTTCTTAAATATATTCAGTGACTTGGCCTCCACAGCCTTCTGTGGTAGAGAATTCCACAGGTTCACCACCCTCTGAGTGGAGAAATTTCTCCTCATCTCAGTCCTAAATGTCCTACCCCGTATCCTGAGACTGTGACCCCTCGTTCTCGACCCCCCCCCCCAGCCAGGGGAAACATTTCTCGGTTAGTTCCCTTTTCAATTCACGAATATTTGCAAAAGTCAGGTACCTTTATCGCTGACTGTTCCCTCTCCTTTTCCATTAATGTTCTGGTCGCTGTTTCCTAGATGATGCTCTACCCTTACCTCACCTGCTAGCCCCACTTCATTTCTTGGAACTAGAACCAGCTCTGCCTCCAATCTTGTTGGACTAAAGACATACTGATCGAGAAAACAGCCCTGGACTTGAACCCACAACCTTCTGACTCTGAGGTGCGAGTGATACCACTTCATCAGGGCTCACTCCTATGTTGCTATGTTCCTATAGATCAGTGTTCTTATGTTCCTATGTTCTAAGAAAGGCTATACTTGCCATAGAGGGAGTGCAGCGAAGGTTCACCAGACTGATTCCTGGGATGGCAGGAGTGTCGTATGAGGAGAGATTGGGTCGACTAGGCCTGCATTCACTAGAGTTTAGAAGAATGAGAGGGGATCTCATTGAAACGTATAAAATTCTGACAGGGCTAGACAGACTGGATGCAGGGAGGATGTTTCCCCTGGCTGGGGGGTCTAGAACAAGGGGTCACAGTCTCAGGATATGGGGTAAGACATTAAGACTGAGATGAGGAGAATTTCTTCACTCAGAAGGTGGTGAACCTGTGGAATTCTCTACCACAGAAGGCTGTGGAGGCCAAGTCACTGAATATATTTAAGAAGGAGATAGATAGATTTCTAGACACAAAAGGCAGCAAGGGGTATGGGGAGAGAGCGGGAATATGGTATTGAGATAGAGGATCAGCCATGATCATATTGAATGGCGGAGCAGGCTTGAAGGGCCGAATGGCCGACTTCAGCTCCTAATTTTTTCTATATGGACCTATGCTCCTGTGGACCTAAGGACCCCGCTTCCTGAAGGTTCTGTACGCTTGCTTCGTGCAGGCGAGACACCAGTTTCGAAAGGTACAGTCGCAGGAACTGTCCCCTCCCCATCCCCTCCACATTCCCTCCCCCTCCCCTCCCCTACCCCTCCCCATCCCACCCCATCCCCTCCCACTCCCCATCCCACACCATCCCCACTCCATCCCATCCCCTCCCATCTCCTCCCCATCCCACACCATCCCCACTCCACCCCTCCACCCCCCTCCCCTCCCCATCCCACACCATCCCCACTCCATCCTATCCCATCCCCCCTCCCCATCCCACACCATCCCCACTCCATCCCACCCCCGCCCTCTCCCCTCCCCATCCCACATCATCCCCACTCCACTCCATCCCATCCCCTCCCCATCCTCTTCCAGCGAACCCTGGCACACGACAAGTGGAGCAGCGGCCCCCCTAACCTCCCCGGGCGCTAAAGGGCCTGACCCCAGAATCTGATTCCACCTGCCATGCACCCCCCCCAGATGCATCACGGGCGATGGGTTTCGGTGGCCCTGGTACCCCCCGGAAGTTCTCAGACTTGAAAGGAATGAGCAACATAATGAGGGAGTTTTGAACCGAAAGCCCAAAGCACTTGTCTGTTATGAAGGGCTGGATATTCGATATTGTCAGCCCAGGATTGCTGACTTGCTTTGTCCTCGGTTCTGCTTCTGGCTCGTGTTGAGGCAGGAAGCAACTCAGAAACTTGCAGATTGGTGACTTATTCCTGCAGTAGCGATGCGCTAAATATACGTTATCTTTTTTTGCTAATTACATTAAAGGGCTGACGAGCAACGGAAAGCCTTCACGGGCCCCTTGGATGTGGGGAATATCATGCAACGTGAGCACTTTTAGTGGAGACAGAAAAGAATAATCATTTCGAGCCGTGTCACGATTGGTGCTGCTCTCATACTGCTGGTTAACGCACGTGTCGCTAGTTTACCAGGTTAAAGACTCGGTTAATAATGGCACAGAGAGGAATTGGGTACGAGTGTGCAATTGTCGGAGAGTCTAGAACCAGGGGGCATAATCTCAGGATAAGGGGACGGCCATTTAAGACTGAGATGAGGAGGAATTTCTTCACTCAGAGGATGGTGAATCTTTGGAATTCTCTGCCCCAGAGGGCTGTGGATGCTGAATCGTTGAGTATATTCAAGGCTGAGATCGATGTGGCCGGCGTTGAGAGGGCAGTAGACCCTCATCAGGTTGCCCACTCCGCCCCTGCACACCACGTATAAATGGCGGAGGGAGGATGGGGGGGCGGCGGTGTGGGGCCAGGGCTCCCGGTCGATTTTGCTTGCTCTCTGCCACACTTACCTCTATTTCCCAGGCCGCCATGTGGAAGCTGGCGCTAAACCCTGGCGATACCCACATGGAGGCGGAGGGCTTGTAGCAGTGTCTTTCCCCATAGACCACCCCTCAATCTCAGCTGAGGACTTCAGTGGGAGGCCTCATTCTGATCTCCTGGGTGGTTCCGCCCTGGTCGGGTCTTTGGTTCCACCGGACTGCCCCGCCAGGTTTTGTCGGCTCTCTCGGCAGTGGGGCTCACCGTGAATGTCTAAAACCCTCCGACCCAAGAAATTGGGTCGGAGCTGGGTGAGGGCAGGGCAGAGGTCACACCCTCCTGAAAGTTCGCCCTCCCAAAACTGCACCCCCAAGGTGGAAAATCCAGGCCATTAAGTGTTCGTGGAGGAGTAGAAAGAAAGACTTGCATTTATATAGCCCTTTCAAGACCTCAGAACATCCCAAAACACTTTACAGCCAATGAAGTACTTTTTGAAGTGTAGTCACTGATGTAATGTAGGAAATACAGCTGCCAATCTGCGCACAGCAAGCTCCCACAAACAGCAATGTGATGGTGACCAGATAATCTGTGCTTGTGATGTTGATTGAGGAATAAATATTGGCCCCAGGATACCGGGGGAGAACTCCCCCCTGCTCTTCTTCGAATAGTGGCCATGGGATGTTTTATGTGCACCTGAGCGAGCAGACGGGTCCTCGGTTCAACATCCCATCCAAAAGACGGCACCTCTGACAGTGCAGCACTCCCTCAGTGCTGCACTGGAGTGTCAACCTGGATATTTGTGCTCCAGTCTCTGGAGTGGGGACTTGAACGCACAACTTTCTGACACAGGTGAGAGTGCTACCCACTGAGCACCAATTGGAAAACCTACCCCTACATCAGTTGCATTCAGCTTATTAAATAGAGAATCTGTGCCACAACCTATGACTGCGTTGTAAGTAAATAGAGCAAAGTCCGTGTCGTTATGTGTCTGATACGTTGACCACTGCCTGGTGTTGGGCATCACATGTTTGTTTTACGTACTGTTACATCGAGCCATAACAAGTCATTCTAGAATTTACAGCACAGAAACGGCCCAACTGGTCTATGCCGGTGTCTATGCTTCACTCGAGCCTCCTCCCACCCCTCTTCATCTCACCCTATCAACATATCCTTCTATTCCTTTCTCCCTCGTGTGTTTATCTAGCTTCCCTTTAAATGCTATTCACCTCAACCACTCCCTGTGGTAGCGAGTTCCACATTCTCACCACTCTCTGGGTAAAGAAGTTCCTCCTGAATTCCTTATTGGATTTATTAGTGACTGATGCAAGAAAACTACTAGGCACTTGGTCTAAGCGTTAAACAAAGCTTTAATCAACTGTTTTACAACATGGAGGTCTAGTTGTGTCCTTCACTAGTTCCTGTTAAGAATGTCCTGCGCAAGCTGGGCCCGTGCCCGAGTATTTATACTCTCCCTGGACAGCGCTACCCGCAGGCCGCTCAGTATTATTTCATAAGCCTTTCTTTCATGAATGACTGATTCATGTCAGTGACTATCTTATATTTATGACCTCTAGTTCTCGACTCCTCTACGTCTACCCTGTCAAACCCTTTCCTTGTCTTAAAGACCTCTATCAGGTCACCCCTCAGCCTTCTCTTTTCTAAAGAGCCCCAGCCTGTTCAGCCTTTCCTGATAAGTATGTCCTCTCAGTTCTGGTACCATTCTTGTGAATCTTTTTTGCTCATTCTATAGTGCCTCGATATCCTTTTTATAATATGGAGACCAGCTCACCTTCTGTGAATTTGTGAAGGTGAAAAATATCTAATTTCACTTTGCCTGCCCAGTACCAGTATCAGTTGCAGGTACTACATGATATTTACAGCATAGAAACAGGCCATTCAACCCAACAGGTCAATGCCGGTGTTTATGCTCCACACGTAGGTATGAGGGGGCGAGTTGGCTAAGGTAGATTTGGAAACTACATTATGATGTTAGACAAGCAATGGCTAGCATTTAAAGAATTAATACATAATTTACAACAAATATACATTCCTTTAAGGCACAAAAACCCCACAGGAAAAGTCGTCCAATCGTGGCTAACAAGAGAAGTTAAAGATAGTATTAGATCAAAGGAAGGGACTTACAATGTTGCCAAAAAGAGCAGTAAGCCTGAGGATTGGGAGGATTTTAGAATTCAGTAAAGGAGGACCAAGAAATTGATAAAGAAAGGGAAAATAGAATATGAGAGTAAACTAGTGAGAGACATAAAAACAGACTGTAAAAGCTTCTATAGGTATGTAAAAAGGAAAAGCTTAGCGAAAGTAAACGTGGGTCCCTTACAGGCTGAGACTGGAGAAATTATAATGGGGAATGAGGAAATGGAAGAGAAATTAAACAAATACTTTGGGCTGGATTTTACCAGCCCTGAGGAGGCGGGTTTGAAGGCAGGTCAGGTGGGAAAGTTGTAAAAAGTGACGGTGGGTTCCGATCCCGCTGTCAACCCGCCTCTGCGCAACTTTCCCAAAGGCGGGCTTGCAGACTCCGTTTCGGTCCCGCCTCCAAGCGGCGGGATAGGCCCTTAAGGCCCTTAACTACTGCTTAATGACCTCTATAATCCCATTTTGAGAGGCCTTTCAAATTTTGCCACATTTCCAGCATGCTGCACGTCTCCCCTGAAACACGCCAGCTAATCCTGTCGGGTTCACAAGTGGCTGGCTTCCAAACAGCTGCAGCTCCACCATAAAAACAGAGTTTTCAACAAGGATCAGTTGCAGGTGGAAGACTTTCTTTTCTCAGGTCTTGGAGAACTTTTTGCAGGTCTACTGATTTTGGAAGTGATGAAGCTGAGATCCATCTCCACTGTGACCTCCTGGGAAAACCCTCTCCCCACATTGACTGAGCGCTTCCTCAACTGAGGTATATACCAGCAACATTTATTTCCTTTCCTCCTAGACCTCAGATTCGGAAGAAGACCAGCCGTGGCAGCAGCAGAACCAGGAACAACAGGCGCACCAACGGCAGCAACAACAGGAGCGCCAACCTGCTGCTCACCCACCTGAAGCTGCACAGGGCAGAAGGCACCAGTGCAGGGAAGCACGTCGCCGCAGGAGATACCCCAAAACAGGGTTTACAGGATAAGGATGAGCTTCCTCAACGTGACTGAGTAGCAGTGCCAAAGGAGGCTGAGACATTTCGCAAGAGGTAGTGGGTGACATCTGTGCAATGCTGCACCAACACCTGGAGCCCAGAGGATTGGGTGGACACCCCTTACCAGTGGCCATAAAAGTCACCACCGCACTCAACTTTTCTGCTTCAGGCTCATTCCAGGGATCAACAGCAGACATCAGTGGCATCTCCCAGTCGGCCGCACACACTTGCATCACGTTGGTAAATGATGCCCTCTTTGCAAAGGCACACAATTACATCAACTTCTCCAAGGATCAAGCAAGTATAACCATGCGTACGGTTAGATTTGCAGATATGGCAGGCTTGCCAAGGGTGCAGGGCATTGTAGACTGCACACATGTGGCCCTTAAGGCACCCCATCACAATCCAGCTCTTTTTGTCAACCGCAAGGGCTTCCACTCCCTCAACGTGCAGCTGGTGTGTAACCACAAGAAGGACATTTTGCATGTTTGTGCCAAATACCCTGGCAGTTGCCATGACTTGTTCATCCTGCGGCAGTCTAGTGTGCCTCCGCTATTCAGTCTGCCAGACCAACTTTGCGGATGGCTACTTGAAGACAAGGGCTGTCCCTTGAAGACGTGGCTAATGACGCCGTTGAGGAGGCCATCCAATGAAGCTGAGGAGCGCTACAACTCCAGCCACATTTCCACCAGATCCATTATCGAGCAAACCATCGGCTTGCTGAAGATGCGATTCAGATGCCTTGATAGATCAGGTGGAGCCCTGCAGTACTCAGCAGCCAGGGTCTCCAGAATCGTCGTGGTCTGCTGTGCACGTCACAACATGGCACAGCATCGTGGCTTGCAGCTGCCTGAGGGACAAGTGGTTCAGCGCATAGCCTCCTCAGATGAGGATGAGTATAAGGATGAGGAGGAGGAGGAGGAGGAGGAAGAGGAGGATGAGGAGGAGAGCGAGAATGAAGGCATTGTGGAGGCACAGCAACCAGCGGCAGCAGCACGCGAGAACATTGCTGCCCGGGATGCAAGGGATGCACTCATCTTGGCCAGATTTGCTTAGGCTGCCCAATCAAACACATTTGGCTCGCACCTTCTTACCACACCATCGACAATGGACAAGAACCTGCGGCATCCTATCATTCTGACCACCATCAGGACAAATCCAAGTTGCCCTGAGCCCACAATGTGGAACTTCCATTTGCAAAATGACACAGCCCAGAACTTCAACAGTTTGCCATCACTTCATTTTATTACATTGACTAAAGGATGGCATTTAACAATTAAACACAACAGAACACCCAAGTGACTACCCTTGTGACTACTTGTGCTTTGTCTTCCTCTTATGCGTGCTCCTACGTGGTGCTTCCCCTGTGGCTTCAGCAGATGTGGAGGCCCCTTGCTCACTTTCATGCTGCTCCTGCCTCGACACCTTTGGCGGGCATCTTCTGGGGTTGTGGTCTGTGAAGGCTCGCCAACAGTCTGCTCCTCCTGCGGCTGTGCAGGGGATGAGACGCCCATCTCAGCTGGCTGAGGACTTTGGTGGGGCTCTGACCGAGGGATCCGCAGTGGCATGGGAGTGTGAGCGCTTGGAGAGGAGCCCCCACTTCCTTGTTGTCTGCCACCAACATCCCTCTCATGGGTCAGCCCCACTTCAGAGCTAGCAAGTGGCTTGACAGCACCTTGCTGCACTTCAGGGGGGCCACGAGGACCCGTATCTATCTGCACTGGAAGTCCTACTCCACAGGACTTCCATGGAGCTCTGGTTTCTCTGCTCAATATCTGCCCATTGCTCCTCCAGAGATGTCAGTCTATTCTGAACAATCACCATGTTTTCAACACCAGGGAACAGGCTATTCTGGATCTGGTACTGTGTAATGAGAAAGGGCTAATCAATAATCTTGTGGTAAAGCGGCCTTTAGGGACAAGTGACCATAATATGGGGGGCACGGTGGCATAGTGGTTAGCACTGTTGCCTCACAGGGGCCCGGGTTCAAATCTGGCCTCGGGCGACTGTCTGTGTGGAGTTTGCACATTCTCCCTGTGTCTACATGGGTTTCCTCCGGGTGCTCCGGTTTCCTCCCACAGTCCAAAGATGTGCGGGTTGGGTTGATTTGGCTATGATAAATTGACCCTTAGTGTTAGGGGATTAAATACGTGGGGTTACGGGGATAGGGTGGGACATGTGTCGGTGCAGGCTCGATGGGCCGAAATGGCCTCTATCTGCACTGTGGGGATTCTGTGATTCTGTGATCTGTGAATATGATTGAATTTTACATTAAGTTTGAGAGTGATGTAGTCCAATCTGAAACTAAGGTCTTCAATCTAAACAAAGGAAACTACAAGGGTATGAGGGACAAGTTGGCCATGGTAGATTGGGAGACTACACTAAAAAGTATGAAGGTGGACATACAATGGTTAACATTCAAGGAAATAATGCATAGTTTGCAACAAACATATATTCCTCAAGGGCATAAAAACCCAAAAGGAAAAGTGATCCAACCATGGCTAACAAAAGAAATTAAAGCTAGTATTAAGTCAAAGGAGGAAGCTTATAAAGTTGCCAGAAAAAGCGGTTAGCCTGAGGATTGGGATCTTTTTAGAAATCAGCAAAGGGGGACTCAAGAAATTGATAAAGAAAGGGAAAATGGAATATGAGCACAAACTAGCAAAAAATATAAAAGCGGATTGTAAAAGCTTCTATAGGTATGTGAAAAGGAAAAGACTGGCGAAGGTAAATGTAGGTCCTTTACAGTCAGAGACTGGAGAATTTATAATGGGGAATGAGGAAATGGCAGAGAAATTAAATAAATACTTTGTTTCTGTCTTCACGGAGGAAGACACAAAAAACCTCCCAGAAATACGAGAAAACCAAGGGTGTGATGAGAATGAGGAACTTAAAGAATTTATTATTAGTAAAAAAACAGTACTAGCAAAATTAATGGGACTGAAAGTCGATAAATCCCAAGGACCGGATGACCTACATCTTAGGGTTTTGAAAGAGGTGGCCATTGGAATAGTGGACGCATTGGTTGTCATCTTCCAAAATCCTATAGATTCTGGAATGGTTCCTGCAGATTGGAGGATAGCAAATGTAACCCCGCTATTTAAGAAAGGAGGGAGAGAGAAAACAGGGAACTACAGACCTGTTAGCCTCACATCAGTAGTAGGGAAAATGCTGGAATCTATTATAAAGGATGCAATAACTGGGCACTTAGAAACTAATAGTAAGATTGGGCAGAGTCAACATGGATTTATGAAAGGGAAATCCTGTTTGACAAACCTATTGGAGTTCTTTGAGGATGTAACTAGTGGAGTAGACAAAGGGGAACCGGTAGATGTGGTGTATTTGGATTTTCAGAAGCCCTTCGATAAGGTCCCACACAAGAGGTTGGTGAACAAAATTAGGGCACATGGAATTGGGGGTAATATACTAGCATGGATTGAGAATTGGTTAACAGACAGAAAACAAAGAGTAGGGATAAACAGGTCTTTTTCAGGATGGCAGACTATGACGAGTGGGGTACCGCAAGGATTGGTGCTTGGGCCCCAGCTATTCACAATCTATATCAATGATTTGGATAAGGGGACTAAATGTAACATTTCCAAATTTGCTGATGATACAAAGCTAGGTGGCAGTGTCAGTTGTGAAGAGGATGTGAAGAGGCGTCAAGGGAAACTCGACAGGCTCAGTGAGTGGGCGAGAACATGGCAGATGGAATATAATGTGGATAAATGTGAAGTTATCCACTTTGGTAGAAAAAACAGAAAGGCAGAGTATTTCCTCAATGGTGAAAGATTGGGGAATGCAGATGCTCAAAGGGACCTGGGTGTCCTTGTACATGAGTCACTGAAAGTGAATGTGCAGGTGCAGCAAGCCACTAGGAAGGCAAATGGTATGCTGGCCTTCATTACAAGAGGATTTGAGTACAGGAGTAAAGAAGTCTTACTCCAATTATATAGGGCCTTGGTGAGGCCACACCTGGAGTACTGCGTACAATTTTGGTCTCCTTACCGAAGGAAGGTTACACTTGCCATAGAGGGAGTGCAACGAAGGTTCACGAGATTGATTCCTGGGATGGCGGGGCTGTCGTATGAGAAGAGATTGAATAAACTAGACCTGTATTCTCTTGAATTCAGAAGAATGAGAGGGGATCTCATTGAAGCATACACAATTACTACAGGGCTTGATAGGGTGGATGCTGGGAGAATGTTTCCCTTGGCTGGGGAGTCTAGAACCAGGGACCACAGCCTCAGGATAAAGGGTAGGCCTTTCAGGGCTGAGATGAGAAGAAATTTCTTCACACAGAGGGTGGTGAACCTTTGGAATTCTCTACCCCAGAGGGCTGTGGAGGCTCAGTCATTGGGTATATTCAAAACAGAAGTCGATAGATTTCTGACTAGTAAGGGCATCAAGGGATATGGCGATAGGGCCGGTGAATGGAGTTGAGGCAGAAGATCAGCCATGATCTCATTGAATGGTGGAGCAGACTCGAAGGGCCGAATGGCCGACTCCTGCTCCTATTTCTTATGTTTTTATGGAAAGCAACCCGCAACCCCTATAGCCGGCCAAGGCAGCAATGATTCCAAAGGCCAAACATGTACATTTTGAAAACAACAACTTTTTTATTTTACAAACTCTGTGTGTGTTATTTATTCATGACAAACTAATAGAAACAAACACAACAAATCATAAATTAACATAACTGGTTCTCACAACCTGGAGATAATGGCGAAAACAGTAAACAAAAGTTATCAGATGAATCTCGCCTTTAATAAAGACATTCCCAACATTTCTGGAGATCTTCTACTTTTTGCCCTTCGAGGGTGATCTCCATCCCTTGCGCACTTCTCCCCTTCCCACCCTGCTGCTCCTCCGTAATGGGGCCCCAGTGGCAGGGTAGATGCAGGGAGGATGTTTCCCCTTGGCTGGGGAGTCTAGAACCAGGGATCACAGTCTCCGAATAAAGGGTTGGCCATTTGGGACTGAGATGAGGAGAAATTTCTTCACTCAGAGGGTGGTGAATCTTTGGAATTCTCTACCCCAGAGGGCTGTGGAGGCTCAGTCATTGAGTATATTCAAGACAGAGATCGATAGATTTTTGGATATTAAGGGAATCAAGGGATATGGGGATAGTGCAGGAAAGTGGAGTTGTGGTAGAAGATCAGCCATGATCTCATTGAATGGCGGAGCAGGCTCGAGGGGCTGAATGGCCGACTCCTGCTCCTATTTCTTATGTTCTTATTTTATGTTTACAAGCCTCATCCCACCTTCTTGCATCTAACCCCATCAACATGATACAGATGCTGGGCTAAATTCACCAATCTTGCTCTCCCAGCAGGGAGTGTGTGAGAAATGGGGACAGATCCGAGGTAGGGTTACAACATCATGACACGGAATCTTTGACCTCCACTCCCTTCAAGCACATCTCCCCAGTGGGAGCGTGGGATCAGTGAATTAAAATGGAGTAAAGCTCCCACATACATTCACCCCAACATCAGAAGAGCAGCCTTGGCTACGTTGGTAGCACTCATGGCTCTGGGTCCAAAAGTTCAAACCTTACTCTGGGACATCAGCACACTGATAATCCGTTGCAGTGCCGAGGGAGTGCTGCACTGCCTGAGGTGCCGTCTTTCAGATGAGATGTTAAACCGAGGCCCCGTCTGCTCTCTCAGGTGGACGTAAAAGATCCCGTGGCACTATTTGAAGAAGCGCTGGGGAGGTCTCCCCGGTGTCCTAGGGCCAACATTTATCCTTTAACCAAAATCACTAAAACAGATTATCTGGTCATTTATCGCATTGTTCTTTGTGGGATCTTGCTGTGTGCAAATTGGCTGCCGTGTTTTCCTATATTACAACAGTGACTACCCTTCAAGAGTACTTCATTGGCTGTAAAGCGCTTTGGGATGTTCTGAGGTTGTGAAAGGCGCTGTAGAAATGTAACTCTACTAACAACCCTGAAGCTGGGAGTTCATAATCCCACCGTGGCAAGTTCTGAAATGGAACTCAATGAACCCGGTGAGTCATAAATGACCATGAGGTTGTTGGAAAAAAGCCCTTCAGGGAAGGGAAGCTGCCGTCCTTCCCTAGTCTGACCTTTATAAGAAAATTATTGATTCGCGGGATGTGGGTGTCGCCAGCAAGGCCGGCATTTATTGCCCATCCCTAGTTGCCCTCGAGAAGGTGGTGGTGAGCCGCCTTCTTGAACCGCTGCAGTCCGTGTGGTGAAGGTGCTCCCACAGTGCTGTTAGGGAGGGAGTTCCAGGATTTTGACCCAGCGACGATGAAGGAACGGCGATATACTTCCAAGTCAACAACAAAAACATGACAAATTTATTTATATAGTGCCTTTAACGTAGTAAAACGTCCCAAGGATCTTCACAGGAGAGTTACCAAAAACATTTGACATCGAGCCACATAAGGAGCTACTAGGGCAGGTGACCAAAAGCTTGGTCAAACAGTTAGATTTAAAGGAGCGTCTTAAAGGAGGAAAGAGAGGTAGAGAGGCAGAGAAATTTAGGGAGGGAATTCCAGAGCTTGGGGCCCAAGCAGCTGAAGGCACGGCCGCCAATGGTGGAGCGATTAAAATCAGGGATGCTCAAGAGGCCAGAATGGGAGGAGCGCAGAGATCTCGGAGGGTTGTGGGGCTGGAGGAGGTCACAGAGATAGGGAGGGGCGAGGCCATGGAGGGTTTTGATGAGAATTTAAAAATTGAGGCGTTACTTAATTGGGAGCCAATGTAGGTCAGTGAGCACAGGGGTGTTGGGCGAACGGGACTTGGTGCGAGTTAGGACACGGGCAGCCGAGTTTTGGATGACCTCAAGTTTACGTAGGGTGGAATGTGGGAGGCCGGCCAGGAGTGCGTTGGAATAGTCACGTCTAGAGGTAACAAAGGCATGGATGAGGGTTTCAGCAGCGGATGAGCTGAGGCAAGGGTGGAGACGGACAATGTTACAGAGCTGGAAGTAGGCGGTCTTAGTTATGCTGCGGATATGTGGTAGGAAGCTCGATTCAGGGTCAAATATGACACCAAGGTTGCAAACAGTGTGGTTCAGCCTCAGACAGATGCCAGGGAGAGGGATGGAGTCAGTGGGCAGGGAACGGAGTTTGTGGCGGGGACTGAAAACAATGGCTTCGGTTTTCCCAATATTTAGTTGGAGGAAATTTTTGTTCATCCAATACTGGATGTCGGACAAGCAGTCTGACAATTTAGAGACTGTGGAGAGGCCAAGAGAGGTGGTAGTGAGGTAGAGCTGGGTGTCGTCAGTGTACATGTGGAAATTGACGCTTTATTTTTGGATGGTGTCGCCAAGGAGCAGCATGTAGATGAGAAATAGGAGGGGGCCAAGGATAGATCCTTGGGGGACACCAGAGGTTACTGTACAGGATGGTGTGTGACTTGGAGGGGAACTTGGAGGTGGTGGTGTTCCCATGTGCCTGCTGCCCTTGTCCTTCTAGGTGGAAGAGGTCGTGGGTTTGGGAGGCGCTGCCGAAGAAGCCTTGGCGAGTTGCTGCAGTGCATCTTGTAGATGGTACACACTGCAGCCACGGTGCGCCGGTGGTGGAGGGAGTGAATGTTTCAGGTGGTGGATGGGGTGCCAATCAAGTGGGTTGCTTTGTCCTGAATGGTGTCAAGCTTCTTGAGTGTTGTTGGAGCTGCACTCATCCGGGCAAGTGGAGAGTATTCCATCACACTCCTGACTTGTGCCTTGTAGGCGTCTCCAGTAACTCCAGTCCCACAACCTGTGGTTGACTCGCAATGCCCCCTGAAGTGGCCCGGAAAAGGCATTCCATTGTAACATTATTGCTTCAAGGAGATGGTCCATCCCCACCTTCTCAAGACAGCAAGGGATGGGCAATAAATGCCGGCCTTGCCAGCGATGCCCACATCCTATGCAAAAAAAAAATGAATTCACAACGGCTAAACTGGCCCATTGCATCTTGTAGTCCCCTCCCTGCATTCTACAGTGAATGATCTGGCTGGAGAAAGATCACTACAAGGTCCTTTGCAGCGGTAATTTAAAGAGCCGCGGGTTTTGTATTTAGTTGTGTTAGATGTTCAGAAAGAGTTCACACGCCAGAGTTATGCAGCGTGTTTTATTTGTGGTTACACATTTGCCATTTGAAGTTGTGCTCACTTTAAAAAGCAAAGTAGGAATCATTAGATTCTGTCGGAGTGTCAGTTCTCACTCATGTGTGATAGTTAGAAGATAAATATTCAACCAGAACTGACGTGCTCTTTGAAACAACAACCCTAACATCAGCTTGTCATCGATGCTGTTTAAGAGCAAAACGCTGTGTATAAATCCATTAATAGTTGCCAAACAACATCAAAATATCTTGTGACCGCATCATGTAGTATTGCTGAACATTACTGACTCAGCAAATTTCCTTCCCGAATGTTCTGGCTGTTAATGCAACAGTTTGCCAGTAAGAAAAAAATATATATACATGTTCAAAGTTGTTAGTAAGTGTCTGCTATATGTCTGTGGTTTCTGGGGGCATTTATTACAATTTTCAACATACAGTACCAAGGGAGTGCTACATTGTCACAGGTGCCGCCTTTTGGCTGCGAGGTTAAATCAAGGCTCCATCTGCCCATTCAGCTGGTTAGGAACATTTGGAACAGGAGGAGGCTATTCAGACCCTCGAGCCCTTGAAATAGATCATGGCCGATCTGTACTTCATCTCTTGATACCCTTATCCAACACAAATCTATCGATCTCAGTCTTGACAATTTTCGATTGGACCCCCAGCACCCACAGAGAGTTCCAGATTTCCACTACACCCTTTGTGTGGAAAAAGGGCTTCCTGATTTCACTCCTAAATCCTGCTCCTCCTTGCTCCACAAAAAAATTAAAACGAACCATTTTGGTGGAGGCCGGTTGCCGTATCCTCGCAGAGAAAACCTGAGGGGATTGTGGGTCTGCCCAGTTTCCCAGCGGGGTCTTAAAACAGGCGCGAGGGCCGTCATTAGCATATGGAAGGGGCCTAACGCGTTTTAGGCGACCACCCCAGATGCCTGAAAATGGTCAGAGGTCAATATGGCGTCGAACACTTTTTAGGCATCCTTTGAGCAGAAGGCAAAGCGAAATTGGTCATTTCCGTCCCTGTTTTACGTCTGGGAATTAGTCACAGCGAGGATCAATTTCTTTCCCTATGTATCTATATATTATACACGAAAATGTTTATGCTATAAAGCCTAAAGTAGTAGACGTACCAAATCAAGTTCCCTTTGGGAGCGACCTGCACCTAGTCATAGAGTTATACAGCACAGAAAGAGGCCCTTTGGCCCATCGTGTCCGCGCCGGCCATCAAGCCCTGTCTATTCTAATCCCATTTTCCAGCACTTGGTCCGTAGCCTTGTATGCTATGGTGTTTCAAGTGCTCATCTAAATGCTTCTTGAATGTTGTGAGGGTTCCTGCCTCTACCACCCTTTCAGGCAGTGAGTTCCAGATTCCAACCACCCTCTGGGTGAAAAAGTTTTTCCTCAAATCCCCTCTAAACCTCCTGCTCCTTACCTTGAAACTATGCCCCCTGGTTATTGACCCCTCTACTAAGGGGAAAAGTTCCTGTCTATCTACCCTATCTATGCCCCTCATAATTTTGTACACCTCAATCAGGTCCCCCCTCAGACTTCTCTGCTCTAAGGAAAACAACCCCAGCCTGTCCAGTCTCTCGTCATAGCTGAAGCGCTCCAGCCCAGGTAACATCCTGGTGAATCTCCTCTGCACCCTCTCCAATGCAATCACATCCCTCCTATAGTGTGGCGACTAGAACTGCACACAGTATTCCAGCTGTGGCCTAACTAGCATTTTGTACAGCTCCATCATAACCTCCCTGCTCTTATATTCTATGCCTTGGCTAATGAAGGCAAGTATCCCATATGCCTTCTTAACCACCTTATCTACCTGTCCTGCTGCCTTCAGGGATCTATGTACATGCACACCAAGGTCCCTCTGATCCTCTGTCCTTCCTAGGGTCTTACCATTCATTGTGTATTCCCTTGCCGTGTTAGTCCTCCCAAAATGCATCACCTCACACTTTTCAGGGTTAAATTCCATTTGCCACTGTTCTGCCCATCTGGGCAACCCGTCTATATCGTCCTGTAGTCTGAGGCTTCCCTCCTCGCTATTTACCACTCCACCAATTTTGGTGTCATCTGCGAACTTACTGATCATACATCCTACATTCATATCTAAATCATTAATGTACACTACAAACAGCAAGGGACCCAGCACCGATCCCTGCGGTACACATCATAGCGAAGGTTTTGTGTAGATTCTCCGGCAGAGACAGATCCATAAACAAAGCGTGTCACACAGAGATTATAGAATCATAGAATGGTTACAACACAGAAGGAGACCATTCGGCCCGTCGAGCCCGTGCCAGCTCTCTGCAAGAGCACTTCAGCTAGTCCCACTCCCCCGCCCTTTCCCTGTAGCCCTGCAAATTTTTTACCTTCGGGTACTTATCCAATTCCCTTTTGAAAGCCACGATTGAATCTGCCTCCACCACCCTCTCAGGCAGTGCATTCTAGATCCTAACCACTCACTGAGTAAAAAAGTTTTTCCTCATGTTGCCTTTGGTTCTTCTGCCAATCACCTTAAATCTGTGTCCTCTGGTTCTCGACCCTTCCACCAATGGGAACAGTTTCTCTCTATCTACTCTGTCCAGACCCCTCATGATTTTGAACACCTCGATCAAATCTCCTCTCAACCTTCTCCGCTCTAAGGAGAACAACACCAGCTTCTCCAGTCTATCCACATAATTGAAGTCCCTCATCCCTAGAACTAGTCTTGTAAATCTTTTCCGCACCCTCTCTAAAGCCTTCACATCCTTCCTAAAGTGCGGTGCCCAGAATCGGACACAATACTCCAGTTGTGGCCGAACCAGTGTTTTATAAAGGTTCATCATACATTGCTTTTGTACTCTATGCCTCTATTTGTGAAGCCCAGGATCCCATATGCTTTTTTAACCGCTTTCTCAACCTATCCTGTCACCTTCAACAATTTGTGCACATATACCCCCAGGTCTCTGTGCATATCGGCTATTATGTTACATATCGGGGAGAGCTACAGTCGGGGCTACACTATACCATAGTTCACTTATTTTTCAGGGGACCAGCGAGAGTCAGGGTGTCGGGTCCGAGAGACCAGCAGGATTCAGGGCGTTGGGAACAGGATTGCAACAGGAGTCAGGGAAAAGGCTCCAAGAGACCAGTGGAATTTGGGGGTTGGAAGCAGAGAGCAGCAAGAGGCAGAGTGTTGCTTGCAGGAGACCAGCAGGAGTTGAGGTGTTGGGTCTAGGAGACCAGCAGGAGTTGAGGTGTTGGGTCTAGGAGACCAGCAGGAGTTGAGGTGTTGGGTCTAGGAGACCAGCAGGAGTTGAGGTGTTGGGTCTAGGAGACCAGCAGGAGTTGAGGTGTTGGGTCTAGGAGACCAGCAGGAGTTGAGGTGTTGGGTCTAGGAGACCAGCGGGAGTTGAGGTGGTGGGTCTAGGAGTCCAGCAGGTGTTGAGGTGTTGGGTCTTGGAGACCAGCAGGAGTTGAGGTGTTGGGTCTAGGAGACCAGCAGGAGTTGAGGTGTTGGGTCTAGGAGACCAGCAGGAGTTGAGGTGTTGGATCTAGGAGACCAGCAGGAGTTGAGGTGTTGGGTCTAGGAGACCAGCAGGAGTTGAGGTGTTGGGTCTAGGAGACCAGCAGGAGTTGAGGTGTTGGATCTAGGAGACCAGCAGGAGTTGAGGTGTTGGGTCTAGGAGACCAGCAGGAGTTGAGGTGTTGGGTCTAGGAGACCAGCAGGAGTTGAGGTGTTGGGTCTAGGAGACCAGCAGGAGTTGAGGTGTTGGGTCTAGGAGACCAGCAGGAGTTGAGGTGTTGGATCGAGGAGACCAGCAGGAGTTGAGGTGTTGGGTCTAGGAGACCAGCAGGAGTTGAGGTGTTGGGTCTAAGAGACCAGCAGGAGTTGGGGTGTTGGGTCTAGGAGACCAGCAGGAGTTGGGGTGCTGGGTCTAGGAGACCAGCTGGAGTTGAGGTGTTGGATCTAGGGGACCAGCAGGAGTTGAGGTATTTGATCTAGGAGACCAGCAGGAGTTGAGGTGTTGGGTCTAGGAGACCAGCAGGAGTTGGGGTGTTGGGTCTAGGAGACCAGCAGGAGTTGGGGTGTTGGGTCTAGGAGACCAGCAGGAATTGAGGTGTTGGGTCTAGGAGACCAGCAGGAGTTGTGGTGTTGGGTCTAGGAGACCAGCAGGAGTTGGGGTGTTGGGTCTAGGAGACCAGCAGGAGTTGAGCTGTTGGGTCTAGGAGACCAGCAGGAGTTGAGGTGTTGGGTCTAGGAGACCAGCAGGAGTTGAGGTGTTGGGTCTAGGAGACCAGCAAGAGTTGTGGTGTTGGGTCTAGGAGACCAGCGGGAGTTGAGGTGGTGGGTCTAGGAGACCAGCAGGAGTTGGGGTGTTGGGTCTAGGAGACCAGCAGGAGTTGGGGTGTTGGGTCTAGGAGACCAGCAGGAGTTGTGGTGTTGGGTCTAGGAGACCAGTGGGAGTTGAGGTGTTGGGTCTAGGAGACCAGCAGGAGTTGAGGTGTTGGGTCTAGGAGGCCAGCGGGAGTTGAGGTGGTGGGTCTAGGAGTCCAGCAGGAGTTGAGGTGTTGGGTCTAGGAGACCAGCAGGAGTTGAGGTGTTGGATCTAGGAGACCAGCAGGAGTTGAGGTGTTGGGTCTAGGAGACCAGCAGGAGTTGAGGTGTTGGGTCTAGGAGACCAGCAGGAGTTGAGGTGTTGGGTCTAGGAGACCAGCAGGAGTTGAGGTGTTGGGTCTAGGAGACCAGCAGGAGTTGAGATGTTGGGTCTAGGAGACCAGCAGGAGTTGAGGTGTTGGGTCTAGGAGACCAGCAGGAGTTGAGGTGTTGGATCTAGGAGACCAGCAGGAGTTGAGGTGTTGGATCTAGGAGACCAGCAGGAGTTGAGGTGTTGGGTCTAGGAGACCAGCAGGAGTTGGGGTGTTGGGTCTAGGAGACCAGCAGGAGTTGAGGTGTTGGGTCTAGGAGACCAGCTGGAGTTGAGCTGTTGGATCTAGGAGACCAGCAGGAGTTGAGGTATTTGATCTAGGAGACCAGCAGGAGTTGAGCTGTTGGGTCTAGGAGACCAGCAGGAGTTGGGGTGTTGGGTCTAGGAGACCAGCAGGAGTTGGGGTGTTGGGTCTAGGAGACCAGCAGGAGTTGAGGTGTTGGGTCTAGGAGACCAGCAGGAGTTGTGGTGTTGGGTCTAGGAGACCAGCAGGAGTTAGGGTGTTGGGTCTAGGAGACCAGCAGGAGTTGAGCTGTTGGGTCTAGGAGACCAGCAGGAGTTGAGGTGTTGGGTCTAGGAGACCAGCAGGAGTTGAGGTGTTGGGTCTAGGAGACCAGCAGGAGCTGAGGTGTTGGGTCTAGGAGACCAGCAGGAGTTGGGGTGTTGGGTCTAGGAGACCAGCAGGAGTTGGGGTGCCAGAAAATAGTTTCAGGAATGCCACAGTTTTAAAATAGGAGAACGTGGGTCTTAACTGCGAATGCTGCGAGCTTGGTTGGCTGACCTGAACAGGCTCATTAGAAGCTCAAAGCGTTGGGGTGAAACATTCCTGGAGATTTTCCCGATTGTCCACTGTAACTTCAGAAGATTTGCGGGAACCCCGGAGAAATGAGGGAATTCCTGTAGCTTTTCCACAATGGTTACAGTGGACAATCGGTAGAACCCCCAATGGACGTTAACCCCTTAGCACCAGAGTAGATGTTCAGAGACCCTCCAATATCTGAGCGTTTCCATTATTTGTGAGTATGTCCTTTGCTGATAATCAAGGTGACAGTAGATTATCCCTGGAACAGTGAATTTCACCAGCTTTAACATTGACTTCCTCCATCACCGGTCCACCGTGGCTGCAGTGTGAACCGTCTACAAGATGCACTGCAGCAACTTGCCAAGGCTTCTTCGGCAGCACCTCCCAAACCCACGACCTCCACCACCTAGAAGGACGAGGGCAGCAGATGCATGGGGACAGCGCCATCTCAAAGTTCCCCTCCAAGTCACACGCTTAGACATATATGACCATTCCTTCTTCATCGCAGGGTCAAAATCCTGGAACTCCCTACCCAACACCACTGTAAAAGAAAAAAAGTAAGACTTGCATGTATACAGCATCTTTCACGACCACCGGACGTCCCAAAACGCTATACAGCCAATGAAGTACTTTTTGAAGTGTAGTCACTGTTGTAATGTGGGAAACGCGGCAGCCAATTTGCGCACAGCAAGCTCCCACAAACAGCAATGTGATAATGACCAGACAATCTGTTTTTGGCGATGTTGATTGAGGGATGAATGTTGGCCCCAGGACACTGGGGAGAACTCCCCCTGCTCTTCTTCGAAGTAGTCCCTCCTCGGTGAATGTTTCTGGGCTGGAGCTTGGGAGGGTGAGATTAAATTGGGTTGGTGAAGAGGGGCTGGGTCTGGCTGAAGCAGAGAGTCTTGCTGCTCCTCTCGTTACTGCGACACAGGGCGGGGGTGGGGGAAACGGGAGCAAGGATAAAAACAGCATTAATAATATAAGTCATATTTTTATTTCAGTAAATAAATGCACACTCATGCATTCCACTCTTGCCCCGAGCCGGCACATGCGGATCCCTGCGCTGAGTTAACCAGTTTCACATCCTGTCTAAATTGAAGAAGTTATTTTCTCACAAGTTTTATCTTTCCTATTTAGGAGTTGCTGAGTCATGTAACCCTTAACTCACCTTACGCTGGGCAACATCTGGTGAATAAAAACCCTTGACAAGGCACTGCGCTCTTACTCCATGAGTAAAAATGATTTGTTTGTCTGCTGTGATTTGAAATCTTTTGCCAGCATCAAAAAGGAAGACTTGCATTTATATAGCACCTTTCATGACCTCAAGACGTTCCAAAACTTACCCCTCAATCAACATCACCAGAAACAGATTGGGGGAGAAATTGTGTTGCTTTGCGCCTCTCGTTAGCGCCCCTAGTGCCCGGGTATGGCGGCGGTAGCCGGTAGCGCCCTGTGGTGCTGTGCCCCAGGTGATGACGTCACCGCCGTGCACAGCGCCCCGCTTGCAAACTTCGGTCGCGCCCCCTGACCTATCGCCGCACGAAATGTCCGACAGGGTCAGGGGGGCGTTTTTGCAGCCGCGGTGGCGCAATTTAAAGGGCAGGAGTCGGGCGGCCAGCACCTGCCCCCTTCCCCGTTTTTATTCAGGATGCCGGCTGCGATCGCTCAGCCCAGCGCTCCTCTTGAGTGCCGGCCTGTTTTCCCGGCACCCCGCTCCCCGGTGGTCCAGCATGGCCCCGGTGCACGCAGTGCTAGGCCCCGCCCCTTTAATCAGGGGAGGGAGGCCTGCGGTACCGCGGCGCTATGTGATGACCCGCGTGATGACCCGCGTGGCGCTGCTGCACGTAGGGCCGCGATATTCAGTGGTAGCACCCCAGGAAGGAGGGGCAGCGCTTCCAGTAGCGCCCGGCCTCCTGCTTGGGGCGCTACCACTCAATTTATGGTGCGGGGCCCCGGTGAAGTTAGTGCCCCAAAGGGGGCGCCACCACATTTCCCCCCCATTATGTAGTCATCATCTAATGGCCAATAATGAGCCACTGAGACACCTGCCTTCCACCTGTGAACAGTGGGGGGATTGTGGTTTATCTTAACATGAAGCAATATGTGGCAGGACCCTGGATAGCGAGCATTCATAGAAGCATGGGAACAGGAGGAGGCCATTCAGCCCCTCGAGCCTGTTCTGCCATTCAATTAGATCATAGCTGTTCGATATCTTAACTCCATCTACCCGCCTTGTTTCCATAACCCTTAATACCCTTACCCGACAAAAATCTATCTATTTCAGTTTTGAAATTTTCAATTGACCTCCAGCCTCAACAGCTTTTTGGGGGAGAGAGTTCCAGATTTCCACCACCCTGTGTGTGAAGAAGTGCTTCCTGACATCACCCCTGAACGGCCTGGCTCTAATTTTAAGGTTCTGCCCCCTTGTTCTGGACTCCCCCCACCAGAGGAAATAGTTTCTCTCTATCCACCCTATCAAATCCTTGAATCATCTTAAACATCTCGATTAGATCACCCCTTAATCTTCTAAACTCGAGGGAATACAAGTCTAGTCTGTGCACCCTGTCCTCATAATTTAACCTTTTGAGCCCCGGGATCATTCTGGTGAATCAGCGCCAAACCCCCTCCAAGCTGATGAAACAAAATCCTTTCTTGTTGAGAAAGTTTAGAAAGTTGAGAAAGTTGAGAAAGTTTCAAAAGGGACCAGTATGGCCACATAGCTCCTGTCAATGGCTCTTTAGCTCGGGGTAAGTTCAAGCAGTCTGTAAAAGCTGATGGCCCTCTCGGTTTGATTTGCAGGAACTGGGCGTCGGTTACTTGCTTGATACGCCGATGGATAGCCAATTAGCTGATATTGTAAATGTCCTCTGATGCTGCCTGAAGGGAACCAGCGGCACGGATTAATTGTCTCTGGTACAGACGTGGGCTGTAGGTCTGGGGCAGGCATCTGGCACAGCTCCATTATTCCCTTGCGAGGGAAATGCAGCCTTCTCGAGCACTGCTGCCTTGTGAGGTTCAGATGTGACCACTCGGGTTTGTATATACAGAGGTGTGGGCATCTGTTGATAGAGGTCAGACACCACCTATGGACCCTAGTCAGCTTGGCCTTCCTATGCAGCTCCTCCTCATTCTCCTCTTCTCCCTGTTCACAATTGAAGAACAGGGGAATATCCCTCAGGGTAACGCCACTGTTTCCTAAGGTCAAAAAGCCACTATGAAAAAAAAGCCCAGCACCGGGAGCAATGCTGAACCCATGAGATGGCAGAAACCAAAAAAAAACCCAAAACAGGATGAGTCTTAAGCAGAAAACGAGGAAATAACTTCTGAAGGTGACCTTTAACTCCACTTTCATCTGTGGTCAGTTGCCTAACAACCCCAAATGCTTCTTTTAGATGCCAGTCTTAGTTCAGTGGGTTGTACTCTTGCCTTCTGAGTCAGAAAGGTCATGGGTTCAAGGCCCACACCAAAGATTTGAGCATAAATTCCAAGCTGCTGCATCCAGTGCAGTACTGAGGGAGTGCTGCACTGTCAGAAGGTGCTGTCTTTCGGATGAAACTGAGGCCCCATCTGCCCTCTCAGCTGGATGTGAAAGGTCGCATGGCACTATTTCAAAGAACAGCAAGGGTACTGCCTGGTGTTCTGGGCCAATATTTATCCCTCAATCAACATCATTATCACGTTCACGAGGCAGTCCACTCCCCTATCACCCCAAACAGCCCTTCCCCTTCGCGCGGCACCTTCCCGTGCAAGCGGAGGAGATATAACACCTGCCCCTATACCTCCCCCCTTCCCACTGTCCAGGGCCCCAAACACCCCTTCCAGGTGAAACAGCGATTTACTTGTACTTCTCGCAATCTAGTATATTGTATTCGCTGCTCACGATGCGGTCTCCTCTACATTGGGGAGACCAAACGCAGATTGGGTGACCGCTTTGCGGAACACCTCCGTTCAGTCCGTAAGGGTGACCCCGAGCTTCCTGTCATTTTAATTCACTGCTCCATTCCCACTCGGACCTCACCATCCTTGGCCTCTTGTATTGTTCCACGGACGCAACGTAAACTCGAGGAACAGCACCTCATCTTCCAATTAGGCACTCTGCAGCCTTCCGGACTCAATATCGAGTTCAACAATTTCAGATCATAACCTCAGCCCCTATTACACATTTTTTCTTGTAATTTTTCCACTCCTTTTCCCCCCTCCCTTTCCTTTTGTTTCTCTCTCACACCTGGCAGCTATCTCTTGCTCTGCCAGTACACTTTACACCTAATCTCAGCCTATTACCATCTCGTCTAGCTCTTTTGTTTCTTTCACTTTTTTTGTCCGATTGCAGCCCTGCCTTCAATCTAATTTCTTTTCTTTCCAGTTTTGAAGAAGGGTTCGACCCGAAACGTCAACTCAAATTTCTCTCCACAGATGTTGCCTGACCTGCTGAGTTTTTCCAGCATTTTCTGTTGTTATTTCGGATTTCCAACATCTGCAGTATTTTGCTATCATCATTATCACGTTGCTGTTTGTGGGAGCTTGCTGTGCGCAAATTGGCTGCCCCGTTTCCTACATTACAACAGTGACTACACTTCAAAAAAAGTACCTTTTTTTGGCTGTAAGGGACTTTGGGATGTGCTGAGAATGTGAATGGTGCTGTATAAATGCAAGGCTTTCTATTTCTTTTCAGTGCAGATGTTAGAGGGCAGACCCTTTGCACCTGGGGACATCCAGGTTGATTCTGGTCATGCCCGTGCAATGGCCTCCTCGGATGCACTCTGCATGACTAGTCCACAGAGGGTGGAGGGAGGCAGAGGGAGAGGAAAGTCGGCCCTTAGCTGTGGTGGTACAGTGGCCTAGTGAATATAGTACTGGACCAGCAACTCAGAGTGTCATGGATTCTAAATCCCACCAGTCTAAGAAGTGGTACTGAATTCAATCAATCTTGTAATTTGTGGGCTAGTGGCATGAATACTGCCAGATTGATGTAAAAAACCCAACTGGGTACTTAACGTCCTTCAGGAAAGGGGGCTTACCCCCACTTCCCTGGTTAGACCTTTGACGTCTTTTGCCTGGGACCTCCTCAGGTCTGAAGTGGCTAAATGGCAAGGCAACGAAGGCCAGAAAGGGAAGTGCCCCCTTGTCTTCCCGCCTCCTGTTAGGTCTGGAGGCTTTTTTAGTTGATGTTTTCCAACAGTTGCCAGAAAGGCTCTAAGGCCACCAGCCAGTCCCACTGTACCAGAACTCTGTTCCAACTCCTATATCCCAGCCTTAGACCCTGCTGGGGACTAGCTGGCACCAGGGGTGGGCAACTGGGCTACAGTAATTGGACAGTGGGTACGATCCTGGACTAGCAGCCTGGAAGTCATAAGTTACAAATCCCATTGAATTCAAAGGGCTGGATTTTCATTGAGGAGTCGGGTAGGAGGCGGGACTACAACTTTCGGAGTTGTAGTCCCGCCTCCATCGAGTTCTAGTCAATCCATGCGATTTTGACTTGATTGACCTTGTTGAGCCCGCCCAGCAGGCTCAGCAGGCCAATTAAGGGCCACCCGGCAACAGGTGACGTCACAGATTGATATTTCATCTGTCAAAAGCTTTTGACAGATGAAATACCAGCGTTTGACAGCTGTTTGAAGCTGTCAAACACTGACAATCTGTACTCCAGGTTAATTCCTTCCTCTCAGGCTGATTTAGAGATCTCTCAGGAACAGAAAGCTGAATGCTGCAATTTTTGACAGCTCGTGGCCATTCTGCTTCCTGTGCTGGTGAGATGAGGGACTCCCGAGACCTGAAGGAAGGAAGGCTGTAAAGGTAAGTAAAGGTAATTAAACTTCTTTAAACACTTTACACACACCAAACACACTTACCTTTGCACTCATGCACCCATCACTCACCTGAACACCGGACATCTCGACCCCCCCAAGACCTTCATCCCGACGGTCCGCCTCCTCTAACTTGGCGTGGTTTGGAGCCGTCAGGAATCCCACACTTCAACATTAAAAATAGGGATTAGGCTAAAAGCTGCCTGTTAACTACCTGTTAACAGGCAGTTATTTGGCACTAATCCCCTTCCCGCCTCGGGGAGGCGGGTCCCAGTGCGGGCCGGGTACCCATCTCTTTTGAAACTGACATGGAGGCGGGTTGGGTGAGGGATGGGTTTGGGACCCCCGATTTTGGGATTTTAACCCCCCACACGCCTCCAATCCTGCCTCCACGGCCCAATGAAAATCCTACCCATTGAATCTGGAAAGAAAGGAAGAAAGAAAGAATTTCTACAGCACCTTTCACGACATCCCAAAGTGTTTTACGGTCAATAATGTACTTTTGAAGTGCAGTCACTGTTGTAATGTAGGAAACGCTGCAGCCAATTTGCACACAGCAAGATCCCACAAACAGCAATGTGATAATGTTTGATGATGTTGATTGAGGCATAAATATTGGCCAGGACACCAGGGAGAACTCCCCCTGCTCTTCTTTGAAATAGTGCCATGGGATCTTTTACATCCACTTGAGAGGGCAGATCGGACCTTGGTTTAAACATCTCATCCGAAAGGCAGCACCTCTAGACAGTGCAGCGCTCCCTCAGTACTGCATTGGAGAGTCAGCCTAGATTTTTGTGCACACGCTTCTGACTCAGAGACAAGGGTGCTGCCAACTGTGCCACAGCTGCGAAACAAGGTGCATAGAGTACTAGGAGGGACAAACAGCAACAGAACAAAGAATAGTGTCGTAAGAGCAGGAGGTAAATGGGGAATAAAAGCGAAGCAGACTCGCATGGTGTTGAATTGCATCTGTGTTAATGTGAGGAGTGTTACAAATAAGGTTGACGAGCTACAGGCGAAAGTTGTCACATGGGGTTATGGTATAGTGGCTATAATGGAGACCTGGCTTCAACACAGGCAGGAATGAGAACTAAACCTTCCTGGTTACAATGTATTCAGGAGGAATAAGGAAGAACAAAGACAGGAGAGGGGTTGGCAGTATTGATCTACAGAGGGATGATATACCAGCGGGTTCAAAGACTGAATCTATCTGGTTAGACTTAAGGAACAGAAAAGGTGCTGTCATATTGCTGGGTGTTTACTATAGATCCCCAAATAGCAAGAAGGAGATAAGGGAACAATCTGTAGGCAAATTTCAAAGAAATATAAAAATAATAGAGCAGCAATAGTAGGTGACTTCAATGACCCGAATATAGACTGGGGGGAAACAGAGTAAAGGGCAAGGAGTGTGAGGAATTCCTAAAATGTGTACAGGAGAACTTTCTTCATCAATGGGCAGAATTTTCCGGGGTGGTAGTGGGCTCGATCGGTGGTGGGAAAGTTGTTATTTTTGACAACGGGTCAGGAACCCGCTGTCATCCCGCTCCCACATGCCTTTCCCCTCGGCGTGTCTGTCATCGTAGAGCCGACCCGACCGGCGGCGGGTGACCCGATTGAGATGATTATCAGGTAGTTGACAGGCACTTAAGAGCCTTTTTTCACTTACTTTTTAAATTTCCCTGCATGGCCCCATGATTCACGCAGCTCAGGAACCATGTCTGTCAACCTGAGGCGGGAGTTCATTGGCCATTGCTCCAGCTGATTACTTGACAGCATGAAAAACAAACCAAAATAAAAACATGTTGATTACATCAGCTAACAGATTAATGGAGATTCTGTTCTACTTGAAAAGCTACTGGTAAATGTTAATTCAGAAATTCCTGAAGGGATGTAAATGCTACCCTGGATGGTGAGGGAAATACATTTTTCACTGGCCATTCTCGGCTGTTGCCTTCCAACTGAACAGTAATTGCTGTGAATTGATCTGCACCATAAAAAATGACATAAACCATTTCAATAAATGTTGGTGTTGTCTCTGGTCAGGTTTTTCTCGCAGTTTACTGTGATTGTCCAGTTACACATTAAATCAAGTCATCAACTGTCACAATCTCATTCTCATCACTCATTCCACTGGTTCAATTTGCTTTCAGTTCCTGAATATGACTAATTACATTTTTCAGTCTGAGACTGTAGGGTGAATTTCTACGGAGGTTCTCTCACTTGTCCATTGTTAAGTTCAGTGGCAGAGCAGCAGAAATCACAGAAACACATTGTAAGCACCCTTATAATAACAGCAGAAAACACTGGAAAAACTCAGCAGGCCAGGCAGCATCGGTGGAGAGAGAAACAGAGTTAACGTTTCAGGTCGATGACCTTTCGTCAGAACTGGAAAAAAGAAGGAAATGGAAAGCTGGTTTGGGGGTTGGGAAAAGGGGGAGGGGATGAAAGAACAAAAGGGAAGGTCAGAGATAGGATAGAAAGCAGGAGAGATTAAGAGACATTGAGAGACATTAAGAGATATTCAAGACGAGAGGAGGCGGTAATAGGACAGGTTAAGGAACAAACGATGACTCTAGATGGGGTGTGAATTGCGCTGGCAGAATGAAGGACAGCTGCCATGTGGGAGGGAAGGAGAAAAAAGGGGGCCAAACAAAAATTGTGGATTAAAAAAAAGAAGAAAATATATATATGTGATAGGGGCCGATGTTATGATCTGAAATTGTTGAATTCTATGTTGAGTCCAGAGGGCTGTAGAGTGCCTAATCGAAAGATGAGGTGCTGTTCCTCGTAAGCACCACTTACACTGTTTGTCAGGGATTCCGCAGCTCCTCTGTTGAACTTGCATAAGATTGTAAATCCACCCCATTACAATTACATTTAAAAACAGCTTAATTTTATGTATTACCTACACATGCACACATCTTTTATTTGTACCAATTATTGATACAAAAGTCTATAGATTTGTGACTAAAGCACCAAAAACGTCCCAATTGATGTACTTTTAAAAATATGATTAAACTTTAAATTTAATGTGGCCAGGGTTCCTTTAAGAATCCCAGCTGAAAACACATCATGAATGAAATCATCAGACCCGCTCCATCTCATTGGGCCAGATAACGCACTGGGCGAGGCTTAATCGGCCCCGTTAAGGTAAGTTCATTTTCAACAGTGGGATGGAGCCAGCAGCGGGGTTGTGACCCGCCACGGACACCGCCCACACCGGACCCACCAAGGTAAATTAAATTCCGGCCAATATGTTTCTAGCCCAACGAGGAAGGAAGCAGTGCTGGATCTCATTTTGGAGAATACAGTGGGGCAAGTGGAGTGTGTTACAGTGGGAGAGCACCTGGGTAATAGTGATCATAATATAATTAGGTTTAAAGTATCTATGAAAAGGGACAAAGAAAAATCAACGGTGAAAATACCCAACTGGAAGAGAGTCAATTTCAGTGATTTGAGAAGGGATCGAGCACAGGTGTACTGGAAACAAAGATTGGCCAGGGAACTAGTAAATGAGCAATGGCAGGCCTTCAAGGTGGAGATAAACCAAGCATATTCCCATAAGGAGGACAGATGGGGCATCCAAAGCTAGAGCTCCCTGGATGACAAAGAAATAGAGGATAAAATAAAACAGAAAAAGGAGGTTTAGAACAAATGTCAGGAACAGATTACAGCAGAAAACCAGGCAGAATAGAGTGTGCAGGGAGAAATTGAAAAAGGATACAAGCAGAGCGAAGAGAGAGTATGAGAAAAGATTAGCGGGTAACATAAAAAGGCACCCAAAAACCTTTTATAAACAGATAAATGTAAAAGGATAGTTAAAGGAAGGGTGGGGCTGATTAAGGACAAAAAAGGAAATCTTGTGGAGGCAGAGGGCATGGCTGAGGTACTGAATGAATATTTTGCATCTATCTTCACAAAAGAAGAGGATGAAGTTAATGTTACAGTCAGAAACGGGAGAATTTATAATGGGGAACAAGGAAATGGCAGAGCAATTAACCAAACACTTTGGTTCTGTCTTCACGGAAGAGGACACAAATAACTTCCCAGAAATGCTAGGGAACCAAGGGTCTAGTGAGAAGGAGGAATTAAAGGAAATTAGTATTAGTAAAAAAATAGTGCTGGAGAAATTAATGGGACTGAAAGCCGATAAATCCCCAGGGCCTGATAATCTGCATCCCAGAGTACTAAAAGAGGTAGCCATGGAAATAGTGGATGCATTGGTTGTCATCTTCCAAAATTCTACAAATTATGGAACAGTTCCTGCAGATTGGAGGGTGGCAAATGTAACCCCAACATTTAAAAAAGGAGGGAGAGAGAAAACAGGGAACTACAGACCGGTTAGTCTAACATCAGTAGTAGGGAAAATGCTAGAGTCTATTATAAAGGATGTGATAACAGGACACTTAGAAAATATCAACGGGATTAGACAAAGTCAACATGGATTTATAAAAGGGAAATCATGTTTGACAAACCTACTGGAGTTTTTTGAGGATGTAACTGGTAGAATAGATAAGGGAGAACCAGTGGATGTGATGTATTTGGATTTTCAGAAGGCCTTTGATAAAGTCCCACATAAGAGGTTAGTGTGCAAAATTAAAGCACATGGGATTGGGGTAATATACTGGCATGGATTGAAAATTGGTTAACAGACAGGAAACAGAGAGTAGGAATAAATGGGTCTTTTTCGGGGTGGCAGGCGGTGACTAGTGGGGTACCGCAGGGATCAGTGCTTGAGCCCCAACTATTCACAATATACATCAATGATTTGGATGAGAGAACCAAATGTAATATATCCAAGTTTGCTGATGACACGAAACTAGGTGGGATTGTGAGTTGTGAGGAGGATGCAAAGAGGCTTCAAGGTGATTTAGGCAAGTTGAGTGAGTGGGCAAATACATGGCAGATGCAGTATAATGCGGATAAATGTGAAGTTATCCACTTCGGTAGGAAAAACAGAAAGGCAAAGTATTATTTAAATTGTGATAGACTGGGGAATGTTGATGTACAAAGGGACCTGGGTGTCCTTGTATACCAGTCACTGAAAGCAAACATGCAGGTGCAGCAAGCAGTTAGGAAGGCAAATGGTATGTTGGCCTTCATTTCAAGAGGATTTGAGTACAGGAGCAAGGATGTCTTACTACAGTTATACAGGGCCTTGGTGAGACCACACTTGGAGTACTGTGTGCAGTTTTGGTCTCCTTACCTAAGAAAGGATATACTTGTCATAGAGGGAGTGCAGTGAAGGTTCACCAGACTGATTCCTGGGATGGCAGGACTGTTGTATGAAGAGAGATTGGGTTGACTAGGCCTGTATTCACTAGAGTTTAGAAGAATGAGAGGGGATCTCATTGAAACGTATAAAATTCTGACAGGGCTAGACAGACTGGATGCAGGGAGGATGTTTCCCCTGGCTGGGGAGTCTAGAACAAGTGGTCACAGTCTCAGGATACGGGGTAGGACATTTAGGACTGAGATGAGGAGAAATTTCTTCACTCAGAGGGTGGTGAACCTGTGGAATTCTCTACCACAGAAGGCTGTGGAGGCCAAGTCACTGAGTATATTTAAGAAGGAGCTAGATAAATTTCTAGACACAAAAGGCATCAAGGGGTATGGGGAGAGAGCGGGAATATGGTATTGAGATAGAGGATCAGCCATGATCATATTGAATGGTGGAGCAGGCTCGAAGGGCCGAAAGGCCGACTCTTGCTCCTATTTTTCTATGTTTCTAGGAGGAAGGCGTAGAGATATTGGATAGGTTAAAAAATAGATAAAAAGGAGGTGCTAAAAAGATTGGCATCACTCAAAGTTAACCAGTCAGCTGGTCCAGGTGAGATACATCCTAGGTTGTTGAGGGAAGCTAGGGTGGAGAGAGCAGAATCTCTGACCACAATCTTTCAATTCTTCTTGGATATGGGGGTGGTGGCAGAGGACTGGAGGATCGCAAATGCTACACCGCTGTTCAAAAAAGGAGAGCGAGATAAACCTGGTAACTACAGGTCAGTAAGTCTTGATGTGTCCCCTTCTCCAGATGTGAAACTGAGTCACGTGATGGGGATTCCAGAGAAGGCTGAGAAATCCCGCTTCAGTCGGTGGTGGAAAAATTACTAGAGACCATTGTCAAGGACAAAATTAATTCTCACTTGGAGAAGAATGTATTAATAAGGGACAGCCAGCGTGTATTTGATAAAGGCAAATTGTGTCTGACTAAGCTGATTGAATTCTTTGATGAAGTAACAGAGGGTAGATGAAGGGAGTGTAGTAGATGTTGTATATTTGGACTTTCACAAGGCATTTGATAATTACTTCGGAAAATAGAAGCACATGGTATTAAAGGGACAGTGGTAACTTGGGTATGAAATTGGTTTAGGGATAGGAAGCAGAGAGTAGTGGTGAATGGATGTTTTTCTGACTGGAGAGAAGGATGCAGTGGGGTCCCTAGGACCATTGCTTTTCTTGTAATATATAAATGACCTAGACTTGGGTATAGAGAGTACATTTCAAAGTTTGTGAATGACACAAAACTTGGCAACGTGGTAAATAGTAACAGACTTCAGGAGGACATGGACAGACTGGGGAAATGGGCAGACACATGGCAGATGCAGTTTAATGTGGATAAGTGTGAAGTGATGCACTTTGAGAGGAACAACATTGAGAGGCAGTATAATCTTTCGTCAGATGAAAGGTCATCAAGTATCTCCAGCTGAGTATTTCCAGCATTTTCTGTTTTTGTTTCAGATTTCCAGCATCTGCAGTATTTTGCTTTGTAATCTAAATGGTCCTATTTTGAGGGCGGTGCGAGAACAGAGGGACCTGGGGGTGCATATTCATAAGTCTTTGAAGGTGGCAGGGCAAGTTGATCAGGCGGTTAAGAAAGCGTATGGGATACTTGGGCTTTATAAATGGAGGCATTGAATAAAAAAACCAGGAAGTCATGCTAAACCTTTACAAATCATTGGTTAGGCTTCAACTGGAGTATTGTGTCCAATTCTGGGCACCGCACTTTAGGAAGGATGTCAAGCCCTTGGGAAGGGTGCAGCGGAGGTTTAGCAGGATGATACCAGGGATGAGGGAGTTCAGTTACGTGGAGAGACTGGAGAAGCTGGGATTGTTCTCCTTAGAGCAGAGAAGGTTAAGGGGCAACCTAATAGAGGTGTTCAAAATTATGAAGGGTTTTGGTAAAGCAAGTCATATGAAATCGTTGTTAAAAACCCAACTGGTTCACTGATGTCTGTCAGGGAAGGAAATCTGACGTCCTTACCTGGTCTGGCCTATATGTGATTCCAGTTTTACTATCCTTGGGATGTTTTACTACATTAAAGGCGCTATATAAATGCAAGTTGTTGTGGAAAGGGTGCAGAGGAGATTTACTGTGATGATACCAGGGGTGAGGGACTTCAGTGATGTGGAGAGACTGGAGAAACTGGGTTTGTTCTCCTTAGAGCAGAGAAGGTTAAGTGGAGATTTAATAGAGCTGTTCATAATTATGAGGCACAGGTACGAAGGGCCAAATGGACTCCTTCTGCACTTTAAGATTCTATAATTCAGTTCCATACTAGGGGTTAGAGAAAAGAAAGAAAGACTTGCATTTATATACCGCCTTTCACGACCTCAGGACGTCCCAAAGCGCTGCACAGCCAATGAAGTACTTTTGAAGTGTAGTCACTGTTGTAATGTAGGAAACGTGGCAGCCAATTTGCGCACAGCAAGCTCCCACAAACAGCAATGTGATAATGGCCAGATAATCTGTTTTAGTGATGTTGATTGAGGGATAAATATTGGCCAGGGCACCGGGGATAACTCCCCCTGCTCTTCTTCGAAATAGTGCTGTGGGATCTTTTACGTCCACCTGAGAGGGAAGACAGGGCCTCGGTTTAACGTCTCATCCAAAAGACGGCACCTCCAACAGTGCAGCACTCCCTCAGTATTGTACTGGGAATGTTAGCCGAGAGGTGACAGTGCCGCCCACTGAGCTACTGGCTGACACAGAGTTTCTGCTTTGGATGCAATCAGGAATCTGGGCGCAAATTGTGCTTGAAATTGCGTTGGTTTTCCAAAGTGAATTTTCTGCCCAAGCTCATTTGCATATCATCGAACATAAAACGGGATCCTGGGCTTCATGAATAGAGGGTTAGAGTACAAAAGTGTGGCAATTATGATGAACATTTATAAAACACTGGTTCGGCTCCAACTGGAGTATTGTGTCTAATCCTGGGCACCACACTTTAGGAAGGATGTGAAGGCCTTAGAGAGGGTGCAGAAAAGATTTACAAGAATGATTCCAAGAAGGAAGGACTTCAGTTACGGTGATAGACTGGAGAAGCTGGGCTTGTTCTCCTTGGAGCAGAGAAGGTTGAGAGGAGATTTGATAGAGGTGTTCAAAATCATGAGGGGTCTGGACAGAGCAGATGGAGAGAAACTGTTCCCATTGGCAGAAGGGTCGAGAACCAGAGGACACAGATTTAAGGTGTTTGGCAAAAGAACCAAATGCGACGTGAGGAAAAACTTTTTTACGCAGCGAGTGGTTATGATCTGGAATGCACTGCCTGAGAGGGTGGTGGAGGCAGATTCAATCGTGGCTTTCAAAAGGGAGTTGGATAAGTATGAAAATGGGTTTATTACAAAAAATAAACATTTTTAATCAGAGTGGCCAGTCCTCCACTTGTGAGTAACCCGATTTAAAATTGCTGAAAATGACTTTAAAAAAACTATACTGAACCATTTACTAGTTTCATTTTTGTACACTAGTCAGTAAGTTAGTAAATTAAATATTTTGTAATATTAAAACTTTTAATAGGTGCCCACTAGTGCCTGTGCGCCTAAAACCCCAGCTTAAATTGAAGAGCCTCCTCGAAGTGTCGCAAACGGTGGGAACTCGCCATCCTTGTTATTCCGATCTGGGGACGTGGCCAGTTTTGTGGGCGGGGCTGGCTTCCAGCGCGATGTTTTTTTAAACCAGCGTTAAAGATCGCAGAAACTCGATTTATGCTCAAGGTAACTTGCGCTTAAAATTCCGCATTCTTTTTAACACTGGTTTGGCCAATTTCAGGCGAATCAAGAAAGAACTTGCATTTCTATAGCGTCTTTCACGACCTCAGGACATCCCAAAGCGCTTCACACCCAAATGAAGTACTTTTTGAAGCGTAGTCACTGTTGTAATGTAGGAAACGTGGCAGCCAATTTGCGCACAGCAAGCTCCCATAAATAGCAATGTGATAATGACCAGATCATCTGTTTTAGTAATGTTGATTGAGGGATAAATATTGGCCCAGGGAGAACTCCCCTGCTCTTCTTCGAAATAGTGGCCGTGGGATCTTTTACGTTCACCTGAGAGAGTAGACGGGGCCTCGGTTTAACATCTCATCCAAAAGACGGCACCTCCGACAGTGCAGCACTCCCTCAGCACTGCACTGGAGTGTCAGCCTAGATTTTTGTGCTGACGTCTCTGGAGTAAACTAATGCAAACTCTATGCCTACATGCTTAATATATTAATGATCTGGACGAGGGAATTGGATGTAATATCTCCAAATTCGCAGACGACACAAAGCTGGGTGGGAGGGTATGCTGTGAGGAGGATATCGTGAAACTCCAGTACGATTTGGACAGGTTGGGTGATTGGGCAGAAACATGGCAAATGCACTATAATGTGGATAAATGTGAGGTTATCCACTTTGGTGGCAAAAACAGGAAGGCAGATTATTATTTGAATGGCAATAGATTGGGAGAAGGGGAAGTGTAAAGAGACCTGTGTGTTCTTGTGCACCAGTCGCTGAAGGTAAGCATGCAGGTGCAGCAGGTGGTTAAGAAGGCAAATGGTATGTTGGCCTTCGTAGCAAGAGGGTTCGAGTACAAGAACAAGGATGTCTTGCTGCAGTTGTACAGGGCCTTGGTGAGACCGCACCTTGAGTATTGTGTGCAGTTTTGGTCGCCTTACCTGAGGAAGGACGTTCTTGCCATGGAAGGAGTGCAGCGAAGATTCACCAGGCTGATACCTGGGATGGCAGGAATGACGTATGAGGAGAGATTGTGTCGATTGGGCTTATACTCACTGGAGTTTAGAAGATTGAGAGGGGATCTCATTGAAGCCTATAAAATTCTGTCAGGCCTGGACAGACTAGATGCAGGAAGGATGTTTCTGATGGCCGGGGAGTCCAGAACCAGGGGTCATAGTCTAAGGATAAGGGGTAAGCCATTTAGGACTGAAATGAGGAGGAATTTCTTCACCCAGAGAGTGGTGAACCTGTGGAATTCTCTGCCACAGAGGGCGGTGGAGGCCAGTTCATTAAGTATATTCAAGAAAGAGTTGGATATATTTCTTAAGGCTAAAGGGATCAAGGGATATGGGGAGAAGGCAGGGACAGGGTACTGAGTTTGGATGATCAGCCATGATCTCATTGAATGGCGGAGCAGGCTCGAGGGGCCGAATGGCCTACTCCTGCTCCTATCATCTATGTTTCTATGTTTCTATGTTAATGTCTCCTGAATTGGCTTAACACTAACTACAGAGAAAGCCCATTCAACAGAAGGGGAAAATCTCCCACCTTCCTTTACTCAGCCTGGCCTACACATGACTCCAGTCCCATATTACGTGGTTGACTCTTAAAGCAATAACCGTGGATTTACTAGCACGCCATGCGTCCCAGAAAAATGTACAGGCAAAATTAAAAAACAGATCAAATAAAGTGAACTCGCTGAAGCCCTAAGGGCAGAGTTAGCACCTGTTGTTCTTTGAACAACTGTTAATCCACCTAGAAAACTTCCACTTCTAAAACAAGAAGTATATTCCAATTGCCTCTCCTGTTTTTTTTTGGTTCTATAAGAGATAACAGTGTTTTACCACAATACATTTCACTTCTGCATTTTGAAAAATACCCTTCACTTTTTAACTGTCAAAATAGTTTATCAAATACATTCTGAATTCTCTTAGGTTCCATGCACCATGTGCAGTTGAAGACACACATTTTCTTACATTGTTCTTAGCACCATAGAATCTTACAGCGCAGAAGGAGGCCATTCGGCCCATCGTGCCTGTGCCGGCTCTTTGAAAGAGCTCTCCAATTAGTCCCACTCCCCCCCTGCTCTTTCCCCAGAGCCCTGCAAATTTTTCCTTTTCAATATTTATCCAATTCCCCTTTTGAAAGCTACTATTGAATCTGCTTCCTTTCAGGCAGCGCGTTCCAGATCACAACAACTCGCTGCGTAAAAAAATTCTCCTCAGCTTCCCCCCTCCCCGGCTTCTTTTGCCAATCACCTGAGTAATAATTAGAGTAACCCTAATTATTACTCATTCCTTGGCTGTTTTTCACTGAAGCAGTTGTTCATCTTATAGCTCCGTCAGCAACAAAGCTTATCGCAGAACTACAATAGCACTGAATTGAAATAAGAGACTGCAACCCTCCGAGATCTCTGCGTTCCTCCAATTCTAGCCTCTTAAGCATCGCCCACCTTCTTCGACCCACCATTGGTGGCCGTGCTTTCAGTTATCTAGGCCCCAAGCTCTGGAATTCCCTCCCTAAGCCTCTCCGCCTCTCTACCTCTCTCTCCTCCTTTAAGACGCTCCTTAAAACCCACCTCTTTGACCAAACCTGTCCTAATATCTCCTTCTTTGGCTCAGTGTCAATTTTTGTTTGATAATCGCTCCTGTGAAGCTCCTTGGAGCGTTTTACTACATTAAAGGTGCTATAGAGATGCAAGTCTACATAAGAATCTCATAGAATGTTCCAGCATAGAAATTGGCCATTCGGCCCAACTGAGCTGCTAATTTCTCCCTGACCCGCCTCGTCTAATCCCACTCTCTTGCTCGCTCTCTATAATCAGTCGTTGAGTATATTCAAGACAGAGATGGATAGATTTTTGAATATTAAGGGAATCAAGGGATATGGGGATAGTGCAGGAAAGTGGAGATGAGGTAGAAGATCAGCTATGATCTTATTGAATGGCGGAGCAGGCTCGAGGGGCCAATTAGCTGACTCCTGCACCTATTTCTTATGTTCTTATAATCTTTAATTTTCCTCTTTTCGAATGTGAGAAGTTAAACCGAGGCCCCGTCTGCGCTCTCTCAGGTGGATGCAAAAGATCCCGCGGGCACTATTTCGAAGAAGAGCAGGGGAGTTCTCCCCGGTGTCCTGGGGTCAATATTTATCCCTCAGTCAACGTCACTAAAAACAGATGATCTGGTCATTTTCACCTTGCTGTTTGTGGGATCTTGCTGTGCGCAAACTGTCTGCCGCGTTTCCTACATTACAACAGTGACTACACTTCAAAAAGTACTTCATTGGCTGTAAAGCGCTTTGGGATGTCTGGCGGTCGTGAAAGGCGCTATAGAAATGCAAGTCTTTCTTTGTGATTATCTGAGATTTGTATCCTCTCACTGATCATCAGAAACAACCTATTTCCAGTTATCTCACCATAATCTTCACTCCTCGATCAGGCAGCACGGTGGCATAGTGGTTAGCACTGTTGCCTCACAGCGCCAGGGACCCGGGTTCGAATCTGGCCTCGGGTGACTGTCTGTGTGGAGTTTGCACATTCCCCCTGTGTTTGCGTGGGTTTCCTCCGGGTGCTCCAGTTTCCTCCCACAGTCCAAAGATGTACGGGTTAGGTTGATTGGCTATGATAAATTGACCCTTAGTGTTAGGGGGATTAAATACATGGGGTTACGGGGATAGAGTGGGATATGTGTTGGTGTAGGGGTTACGGGGATCGGGTGGGATATGTGTCGGTGCAGACTCGATGGGCCGAAATGGCCTCTATCTGCACTGTGGGGTTTCTGTGATTCTGAGGTCACCTGTCTCAGCTCTACTGAAAAAAAAGCCTCAACTGCTCAAGTCTCTCTTCTTAATGATAGCCCCTCATCCCTGGTAACTTCGCATGAATCTATACCCCACCTTTTCCATTGCTTCTACATCCTTCCCATGAGGTGGTATCCAAACTGTTCACAATACTCTACTTAAATACTCATAAGACCAATTATTCTGAAGTAAAGTTTCAATGGACATGACATTGCCTTATGCAACAGCAAACTACATTTATATAACTACATTTATATAACGTTGTCACGGTAGCAAAACGTCCTGCAGACAAAATTGGCTCCGAGCCACATTAGGAGATATTAGGACAGACGACCAAAATCTTGGTCAAAGAGTTAGGTTTTAAGGAACGTCTTAAAGGAGGAGAAAGGCGGGGAGGTTTAGGGAGGGAATTCCAGAGCTTAGGGCCTCAGCAGCAGAAGTCACGGCCGCCAATGGTGGAGCGATGGAAATCGGGAATGCTCAAGAGGCCAGAATTCGAGGAGCACAGAGAACTCAGAGGGTTGTGGGGCGGAGGAGGTTAGAGAGGGATGGGCAAGGCCATGGAGGGTTTTAAACAGGAGGCTGAGAATTTTAAATTTGAGTGTTTGGTGGACCAAGAGAGAATGTAGGTCAGCAAGCACAGGGGTGATGGGTGAACGGGACTTGGTGTGAGTTAGAACATGGGCAGCCGAGTTTTGGATGAGCTGAAGTTTATGGAGGGGGGAGGGTGGAGGGTGGAGGGTGGAGGGTGGAGGGTGGAGGGGGGGAGGTGGAGGGTGGAGGGTGGAGGGTGGAGGGGGGAGGTGGAGGGTGGAGGGTGGAGGGGGGAGGTGGAGGGTGGAGGGGGGAGGGTGGAGGGTGGTAGGTGGAGGGGGAGGGTGGGAGGTGGAGGGGAGGGTGGAGGGTGGAGGGTGGAGGGGGAGGGTGGGAGGTGGAGGGTGGAGGGGGAGGGGGAGGGTGGGAGGTGGAGGGTGGAGGGGGGAGGGGGGGGAGGGGGAGGGGGGGGGAGGGTGGAGGGTGGGAGGGTGGAGGGGGGAGGGAGGAGGGGGGAGGGTGGAGGGTGGAGGGTGGGAGGGTGGAGGGTGGGAGGGTGGAGAGGGGAGGGTGGAGGGTGGAGGGGGGGAGGGGGGAGGGAGTACTCAGGGTGCGCCGCACTGTCGGAGGGGCAGTACTCAGGGAGCGCCGCACCGTCGGAGGGGCAGTACTCAGGGAGCGCCGCACTGTCGGAGGGGCAGTACTCAGGGAGCGCCGCACTGTCGGAGGGGCAGTACTCAGGGAGCGCCGCACTGTCGGAGGGGCAGTACTCAGGGAGCGCCGCACCGTCGGAGGGGCAGTACTCAGGGAGCGCCGCACTGTCGGAGGGGCAGTACTCAGGGAGCGCCGCACTGTCGGAGGTGCTGTCTTTCCCTTGAGATGTTAAAGCGAGGCCTCGTCTGCTCTCTCAGGTGGACGCAATCGATCCAACCGCACTATTTGAAAGAAGAGCAGGGGGTTTCTCCCTGGTGTCCTGGGGCCAATATTTATCCCTCAACCAACATCACTAAAAAAATACAAATACAAAAGCAAAATACTGCAGATGCTGGAAATTGGAAATAAAAACAGAAAATGCTGGAAATACTCAGCAGGTCAGGCAGCATCTGTGGAAAGGTCACAGACTCTGTCGACCTCCGACGTAAGGGGCGCTTTACGCAGAGTGAACACACGAAAGGCTACTGGACCGGATAGCATCCCTGGACGGGTACTCAAGGAATGTGCTGATCAGCTGGCTGATGTCTTCACCGCCATCTTCAACCTGTCATTGGCCCAGGTGGTAGTCCCTACATGCTTCAAGACCGCCACCATCAATCCTGTGCCTAAACAAGCGGCTGTGACGTGTCTGAACGACTATCGACCTGTCGCACTCACACCCATCATAATGAAGTGTTTCGAGAGACTGGTCTTAGCCCACATCAAAGCCAGTGTTCCTGCCTCCCTTGACCAACACCAGTTTGCCTATCGGGCAAACAGATCAACGGAGGATGCAATCACTACTGCTCTACACTCGGCACTGAATCACCTAGATGGTAAGGAGACCTACATCAGAATGTTGTTTATAGACTACAGCTCAGCATTCAACACTATCGTCCCCAACAAGCTGGCCACCAAACTCCAAACTCTTGGCCTGAACACTTCCCTCTGCAACTGGACCCTGGACTTCCTAACAAACAGACCCCAGTCTGTCAAATTAGGCAACCACACCTCCCCCCACCGACCCTGAACACGGGGGCCCCACAAGGATGTGTGCTGAGCCCCCTCCTCTACTCCCTCTTCACCCACGACTGTGTGGCTGTTAATGGTTCCAACACCATCATCAAGTTTGCAGATGACACCACGGTAGTAGGCCAGATCACCAACAACGATGAGTCAGCCTACAGGGAGGAGGTCCAGCATCTCGTGAAGTGGTGCGCCGACAACAACCTGGCCCTTAACACCAAGAAAACAAAGGAAATAATCGTGGACTTCAGGAAGTCCAAAGGCGGAAGTCACACCCCCATCCACATCAATGGGGCGGAGGTGGAAAGGGTGGCCAGCTTTAAGTTCCTCGGAGTCCACATCACGGAGGACCTCTCCTGGTCCCTCAACACCTCCTCTCTGGTGAAGAAGGCCCAGCAGCGCCTATATTTCTTGAGGAGGCTGAAGGGATGTAATCTGTCACCCCCGATCCTCTCTAACTTCTACCGCTGCACTATAGAGAGCATCCTGACAAACTGTATCACGGTATGGTACGGCAGCTGTAGCTCCCATGACCGGAAAGCCCTGCAGCGGGTAGTCAAAACTGCCCAACTCATTACCGGCACCCGGCTACCGACCATAGAACATATATATCAGAAACGCTGCCTACGGAGGGCACGGTCCATCATCAAAGACCCTACCCACCCCAGCCACAGTCTGTTCGCCCTCCTACCATCTGGAAGACGCTACAGATGCATTCGCACCCGTACGACCAGATTTAGGAACAGCTTCTTTCCCAGGGCTGTCATCCTACTGAACTCCACAAATAAACACTAAAGCCTGCACATCTGCTGATGCACTTTATTATGGTCATATTTATGCTAATATATATGTACAAATGTATGTTGAAATGTTTAAGTGTCCTAATCCAAATTGTACACTCTCGGGAGCCGCAAGCCTACATTTCGTTGTACTGCACTTGTGCACTAACAATGACGATAAAAGTTGATTTGATTTGATTTGATTTGACCTTAAACATTAACCCTGTTTCATCTCTCCACAGATGATACCTCACCTGCTGAACATTTCCAGCATTTTCTGTTTATATTTCACTAAATAAATAGATGATCTGCACATTGCTACTTGTGGGATCTTGCTGTGCGCAAATTGGCTGCCGCGTTTCCCACATTACAGCAGTGGCTACACTTGAAGAAGTACTTCATTGGCTGTAAAGCGCTTTGGGACGTCCGGTGGTCGTGAAAGACGCTGGAGAAATGCAAGTCTTTCTTAATTTTTTTAATTGCTAAAACAGAACGACGTGTTAAACAGAGAGGGAGATAAAGTCCTGCAAGTTAAATACCCCGGCAGGTTGCAAAAGAAACAGCACAAAATCTGCCTGAGAAAGCTGATGAAGTGATCCGAATGTTAACAGCCATGAGTGAAGGTCTGAGGCTGCTAACAGGGAGTAGCGGCCCTTTTAATAAAAGAGGAAGGAGATCGGAGGGAAGGTGTTGTGCGCATTTGTTGATGTTCCAAAAACATAGCTGTGGAAATGTTTGGGAAGGTGAGCGTTCACTGGGATGAACAGGTGTGGGGATTTCCATCAAACACCCCTACCTTTTGTTTACAGTGCGGTACTGTTTGTAAAGAGAAGCAGGTGAATGGAGAATCCCCTTCTGTCTAAGTACTTTATCAGAATTTATGTCAGGAAATTTCACAGCACACCTTGGGCGCTCTTATTATTTTGCCATTGTATTATTTTACATTGTGCCAAGTCCCGTTCACCCCCTGTGCTCGCTGACCAACATTGGCTCCCGGTCCGGCAACGCCTCGATTTTAAAATTCTCATCCGTGTGTTCAAACCCCTCCACGGCCTCTCCCCTCCCTGCCTCTGGAATCTCCTGCAGCCCCACAACCAATGCCCCCCATTGCCGTGCAGTCGTGCGGCAAAGCAACTGCCTGAAGCTTCTGTGCCGGCCGCTCACCGGTTTCCCAACATAAAAACCGCGCGCATGCAGAAGTTTGAATGGGCTGCGCAACCCCTTAAAGGGGCCGCGTACCCCCTCCCAAAGAAAAATTAGCAGGATCATTGCCTACAACCCTCCGAGATCTCTGGATAAATTCTGTGTCTTCAGCTCACCCATGTGAGCGGAGCTTAGGGTGCTGGGAGTGGGAGGCTGGGCACATAAACAGATGTAAAACCATGGCGAGCACACACACACACAGGGAGCGCTGCACTGTCGGAGGTGCCGTCTTTCAGATGAGACGTTAAACCGAGGCCCCGTCTGGGCCTGCCTGTCAGCACTGGGATCTTGCTGAGCCTGGGATCCATTGTGATTATGAAAAGTATGGCCCTTGAGAAAAAGGTTAGTGAGCCACCATGCACTTACCGACATTTATTGAATGCTTTTTTTTATTCGTTCTCGGGATGTGGGTGTGATGAAATATTCCATTCATCACTCATCAGTATTTCTCTGCCTGTGACTGTGGTTGGTTTCAGTTTCATTTCCATTGTATTGTACTGTGTGTAGGGCTCCGCCCATACCTGGCTCCTATGTAAGCTGGCCCAGCCTGCAGCACATCCAGTACGGCAGACCTCTGGATGGAAGATACATTCTCCTCTGTGTGTTACCTTCTAAGTCAATAAAAGCCTTGTTTTGTTTCGCTAACATCGAGTCTCGGATTTATTGAGGCACATCAGTGGGCGTCGCTGGCAAGGCCAGCATTTATTGCCCATCCCTGATTGCCCTCGAGAAGGTGGTGGTGAGACGCCTTCTTGAACCGCTGCAGTCCGTGTGGTGATGGTACTCCCATAATACTGTTAGGGAGGGAGTTCCAGGATTTTGACCCAGCAACGATGAAGGGATGCCCAATATATTTCCAATTTGGGTTGGTGTGTGACTTGGAGGGGAACTTGGAGGTGGTGGTGTTCCCATGCGCCTGTTGCCCTTGTCTTTTGAGGTGGTGGAGTTTGCGGGTTTGGGAGGTGCTGCCGAAATGTGGAGCAGACCAGGTAGCGGTGGCAGGTTCCCTTCTCTGATGGGCCAGCTGTTAATGGTCATTTTCTGGTTCCAGACCACAAATTCATTAAATTCAATCTCACAGCAGAATTAAATGTGTAATATTGATCGACTGTTGTGTAAAGGGTTAATTTTCACACTGTTCCTTATCGTCCTACAGGGTAAATGTTGACCAGCCCTGTCCCTGGGGTGGATACTTACTGGACAGATGTGCAGGTTGCCGTTAGGTTGCTCGTACCAAGTCCCATTAACCCATCACCCCCTGTGCTCGCTGACCTACATTGGCTCCCGGTCCGGCAGCTCCTCGATTTCAAAATTCTCATCCTTGTTTTCCAATCCCACCATGGCCTCGCCCCTCCCTATCTCTCTAACCTCCTCCAGCCCTACAACCCTCCGAGATCGCTGCGCTCCTCCAATTCTGGCCTCCCCGATTTCAATCGCTCCACCATTGGCGGCCGTGCCTTCAGCTGCCTGGGCCCCAAGCTCTGGAATCCCCTCCCGAAACCTCTTCACCTCTCTCTCCTCCTTTAAGGATCTCCTTAAAACATAGAAACATAGAAACATAGAAGATAGGAGCAGGAGTAGGCCATTCAGCCCCTCGAGCCTGCTCCGCCATTTAATGAGATCATGGCTGATCATCCAAACTCAGTACCCTGTCCCTGCCTTCTCCCCATACCCCTTGATCCCTTTAGCCTTAAGAAATATATCTAACTCCTTCTTGAATATATTTAATGAATTGGCCTCAACTGCCTTCTGTGGTAGAGAATTCCACAGGTTCACCACTCTCTGGGTGAAGAAATTCCTCCTCCATCTCTGTCCTAAATGGCCTACCCCTTATCCTTAGACTGTGACCCCTGGTTCTGGATTCCCCCGCCATCGGGAACATCCTTCCTGCATCTAGTCTGTCTAGTCCTGTTAGAATTTTATAAGTTTCAATGAGATCCCCCCTCATTCTTCTAAACTCTAGCGAATATAAGCCTAATCGACTCAATCTCTCCTCATACATCATTCCTACCATCCCAGGTATCAGTCTGGTGAATCTTCGCTGCACTCCCTCCATGGCAAGAACATCCTTCCTCAGATAAGGCGACCAAAACTGCACACAATACTCAAGATGTGGTCTCACCAAGGCCCTGTAAACCTAGCTCTTTGACCCTCATCTGTCCTAATATCTCCTTATGTGGTTCGGTGCCAAGTTTTGTTTGATAATCGCTCCTATGAAGCCCCTTGGGACGTTTTACTACATTAAAGGTGCTATATAAATGCAAGTTGTTGTTGTTAATGGGATCGAGCTGACTCAGTAATCTGCAATATTTGCCCTTCTATCTATAATAAGCCACTTGTGATTTTGTTCAATAAAATCTAGGATTTCGATTGGCTACGCAGCAGCTACTAACTCAATGAAGGTCATGGAACTAATTCTCCATTCTTAAGATTCAACCTCAGAGGGGCCAATTGGCAATCTAAGAATAAGCGTGCAATTCTGCATCGTCGACCGAATGAAGCAGAACAAGAAAGCAACATTTTTAGAATAAACTCAAAATTATCAGTCGTCAACAGAATAAAGCAGAAGAAAAGAGCTTACCCTAAAATAAATATTTAGAGTGGACCCTGCCAATTTACTACCGATGGCTGCGGTAGGGTTTAGTGTCAGCCATGGCTCAGTGGGTAGCACTCTTGCCTTTGGTGTTTGAAGGTTGTGGGTTCAAGTCTCACTCCAGGGGCTGGAGCACAAAAATCTAGGCTGCCACTCCACTGCAGTGCTGCACTGTCAGAGGTGCCGTCTTTCAGATGAGACGTTAAACCGAGGCCCCGTCTGCTCTCTCAGGTGGATGGAAAGGGTCCCGTGGCCACTATTTTGAAGAAGAGCAGGGGAGTGTATTCCTGGTGTCCTGGGCCAATATTTATCCCCCAGTCAGCTTCACTAAAAAAGCAGATTATCTGGTCATTATCACACCGCTGTTTGTGGGAGCTTGCTGTGCGCAAATTGGCTGCCACGTTTCCTACATTACAACCGCGACTACACTTCAAAAACTACTTCATTGGGGCGTCCTGAGGCTGTGAAAGGTGCTATAGAAATGCAAGTCTTTCTTCTTTCTATTTTTGGTAGATTTTGTTGTGGCAAAACTTGAAAACCAGTGAGAATGGCCAATGACCAAGAACACTGGCGGGTAGGTTTAAACTATGATTGACCCTGGGCATGTTGGGTTGCTTTGGCACGATTTTCCTCTTGCCCCTTTATTTTACACCATGGATATTCAAATAATACATTAATTTGAACTTTTTTTGTATAATTACATCGAGTCTACAGCACAGAAACAGGCCGTTCCGCCCAACTCTTGTTGTAAAATTCTTACAGGGCTTGAAAAATTCTTACAGGGCTTGACAGGGTAGATGCTGGGAGGATGTTTCCCCTGGCTGGAGAGTCTAGAACCAGGGGTCACAGTCTCAGGATAAGGGGTCGGCCATTTAGGACTGAGATGAGGAGGAATTTCTTCACTCAGAGGGTGGTGAATCTTTGGAATTCTCTACCCCAGAGGGCTGTGGAGGCTCAGTCGTTGAGTATATTCAAGATAGAGATCGATAGATTTTTGAATATTAAGGGAATCAAGGGATATGGGGATAGTGCAGGAAAGTGGAGATGAGGTAGAAGATCAGCCATGATCTCATTGAATGGCGGAGCAGCCTCGAGGGGCTGAATGGCCGACTCCTGCTCCTATTTCTTATGTTCTTATGTTCTAACTGGTCTATGCCAGTATTTATGCTCCACATGAGCCTCCTCCCACCCTACTCCATCTCACCCTATCTTCATACCCTTCTATTCCTTTCTCCCTCATGTGTTTATCCAGCTTCCCCTTAAATGTATCTCTGCTATTCACCTCAACCACTCCCTGTGGTAGCGAGTTACACATTCTCACCACTCTCTGGGTAAAGAGGTTTGCCCTGAATTCCCGATTGGATTTATTAGTGACTCTCTGATATGGGCGCCTGATCCCCAACACCAGTTTTATCCCCGGGCGGTAAGTTAAAACCCCACCCCATCATCAAAGATTCCCGGTGCTTGCCCTCTTGTTCCTCCCAATTTCCTGCATTAAAAAAAAAAAAAAAAATTCTCGGGGTGTGGGCGTCGCTGGCAAGCCGACATTTATTGCCCATCCCTAGTTGCCCTTGAGAAGGTGGCGGTGAGCCTCCTCCTTGAACTGCTGCAGCCCGTGTGGTGAAGAGCTGGTTACTGATGGTGAAAGGCGATTGGTTATTGATTGTGAAAGAGACCTGGTTGGCTAAATGTTTAGAATCATAGAATCATAGAAATTTATGGCACAGAAGGAGGCCATTCGGCCCATCGTGTCTGTGCCGGCCGAAAAGAGCCTAACCCACTTTCCAGCTCTCGGTCCGTAGCCCTGTAGGTTACGGCACTTCAAGCGCATATCCAAGTACTTTTTAAATGTGATGAGGGTTTCTGCCTCGACCACCCTTTCAGGCAGTGAGTTCCAGACCCCCACCACCCTCTGGGTGAAAAAAGTTCTCCTCAACTCCACTCTAGTCCTTCCACCAATTACTTTAAATCTCTGCCCCCTGGTTATTGACCCCTCTGCTAAGGGAAATAGGTCCTTCCTATCCACTCTATCCCAGCCCCTCAGAATCTTATACACCTCAGTTAAATCTCCCCTCAGCCTCCTCTGTTCCAAAGAAAACAACCCTCGGCCTATCCGATCTTTCCTCATCGCTAAAATTCTCCGGTCCCGGCAGCACCCTTGTTGCCAAATGATGAGACCGCTTCTCTCCTCTAACAGCCCATTGGCCAGTTCCACCTCACTGGTCGCACTTGCATGGCGGCTGCCTGTAGCCGGTGCCAAGTGAGCTGGGCAGGACGCGAACAGTTAATTTACTGCCGACTGGAGTTTATCAGTGACGAATACAGACTGACATTTATTAAAGAGTGTCCAGTTCTTGTGGTCAAAGCATGCAAGAAATTTCATGGAAATAACAGGGTTTCTCCTAACTTTTCAGGCAACCAAGTTGTTAAGCGGTGTCTGTGGTAACAAATCACCTACCAGCTCGAGCTGCACAGGAACTGTGGGACCACAGGATTGGACTTACTCGACTGAGTCAAGGCCTGCGAGCTTTTATCACTGAAGTGTAGAAGTCAAAGTCTCCAACTCCAACTCACACCTCTGTCCATTATTCTGGCTTTCTGCACAGGAAATGTCTGGCAACAGGAAATTACTTTTCGTTCAGCTATTTGTTCTGTAGTTATCCGGAGTAAGCGGAGTGTCCCATACAGATGGGTAGCGATAATTCAGCTAAAGGAGTTTATTTCTCATCTTACAGAACGGGGAGTTGTTTCACTGCTCTGCTATGTTACTGTAGATTTAATATTGTAAACTAGATTTAATATTGTAAACTATAGATTATTTGGTCATTATCTTATTGCTATTTGTGGGATCTTGCTGTGCTCAAATTAGCTGCTGCGTTTCTCTGCATTACAACAGTGACCACACTTCAAAAAGTACTTCATTGGCTGTAAAGCGCTTTGGAACGTCCTGAAGTCATGAACGGCGCTATATAAATGCAAATATTTCTTTTTTTTTCTTTCTCTCTTTCTTTCTTTCTTTTCCCTTTCTTTCTCATTTCCAGCGGGGAGCGGAGGTCATGGGGATTACAAACCGTGGGTACATAGGCCCACCCCCACAATGCCCTCCCTGTGAGCAAATGATCGGGTGTGAGCCTGAACCAGAACAGCTAGGTTGTGCTCGACTAAGATTGTCTGGGTAAAGGTGGATCTAGGCCACTCTTGCACCATTAAGATCAGCCCTGCGCAGTCGAGCTATGGCCACCTAGGCTCTCTTTTGGCTCCTCTGACACCAGTGAGACCAGCCCAAGGAAGCAGCTTAAGACTGGAGTAACCATGGCCTAGAAATTCCAGAAGCCCCACTCTGGCACTGGAAGTGTGGTTGAGTGAAGCTTCTGCCCATCCATCTGCCCTCGCCCTGACCTGGTCCTAAATTCCAGGGGCAGGTTGGTTGAATAGCAGCGGGAAGGCCATTGACGTTTTCGGCTAGCAGGTGCCAAGGGATTTCAGAATGGCACATTAACAGGACAGTGGGGCATTAAAATCGTTCTCGGGGTGTCACTGGCAAGGGCGGCATTTATTGCCCATCCCCCTAGTTGCCCCTTGAGAAGGTGGTGCTGAGCCGCCTTCTTCTTGAACTGCAACAGTCCGTACAATGAAGGCCTGACCTGACTCTCGAGGGAGGTGGAGTGAGACTGGAAGGGTCAGTCTCTGGGGTTTGATGCCATAAGGAGTGTAGGTCCAGTGTGGTATCAAAGTGGGTTTGGTAAAGCAAGCGGGGGGAGGTCACTCAGAGCCCTTGGAGGCTTTTGGAAACCCACGTTAGGTTCATTTTGATGTGCATATAATGTGGGCACCGTCAGTCACAATCTTTTAATCATTTAGAATTGAATGGCTGTGCACTGTTGCCTCACAGCACCAGGGACCCGGGTTCGAATCCGGCCTCGGGCGACTGTCTGTGTGGAGTTTGCACATTCTCCCCGTGTTTGCGTGGGTTTCCTCCGGGTGCTCCGGTTTCCTCCCACAGTCCAAAGATGTGCGGGTTAGGTTGATTGGCTATGATAAATTGACCCTTAGTGTTAGGGGGATTAAATACGTGGGGTTACGGGGATAGGGTGGGATATGCGTTGGTGTAGGGGTTACGGGGATCGGGTGGGATATGTGTCGGTGCAGGCTCGATGGGCCGAAATGGCCTCTATCTGCACTGTGGGGTTTCTGTGATTCTGTGATTCTGTGAGAGGGGCTTTATGTGTGTGCGTAACGACCCCTTGCACAGAGCCCACTCCTGAACAGAGGTGCAGTTCGAGCCAGGCAGTGCGAATGATGTACAGTCCCGGTCTGACAGTTTAGCTGTAGCCTAAACGCAGCATCGAAGGGCCCTTTCACTGATTCCGGTTGGTGTGCGTCCATGTAATAGAGAGAACAATACAAAGCCCAGGGCTAAGAGACTGAGAGCAAGTCAGCGGCTGACATATTGAGGTTTACGCTCTCCATTGATTGATTTGTTCCAAGGTTTTCCTCACTTTTTCTGGCTGGTGTCTGTCGGAGATAGTGGAATCAATTTTCCTACATGGTAACAGGCCTAACGGCCAACCCACAGCCCACATCCTTACAGAGCAAATAAACAGGGATCACTATGGCTGACTGCCTGCTCACTAGAAAACCCAAAACACGGTAAATATCAGCTAAAAGGAGGCCTTGTTTTTATTGCGATGGGACTTGTCTTCAAGTTAGCTGTGAACTCTTTCTGGGAAAGGCAAAATAAAGAAAGAAAAGACTTGCATTTCTATAGCGCCTTTCAGGACATCTCAAAGTGCTATACAGCCAAATGAAGTACTTTTTGAAGTGTAGTCACTGTGGTAATGTGGGAAACACGGCAGCCAATTTACGCACAGCAAGATCCCACAAACAGCAATGCGATATTGACCAGATAATCTGTTTTTTAGTGATGTTGACTGAGGGATAAATATTGGCCCCTGGACACCGGGGAGGAACTCCCCTGCTCTTCTTCGAAATAGTGCCGTGGGATCTTTTACTTCCACCTGAGAGAGAGGGCAATGATAAAACTCATCGGCCCTGATATTCCTCCCTCTCTTTGCCTAGTGCACCCAATGCAGGTAATTTTGACTTTGGTAATCTCGCGCGATTTGTATTTCCATTGAAGTCAATCGCACAAAGTTAAAATGACCCTCAATGCTATTTCTAATTTGTTCTCATGATGTGGGTGACACTGGCAAGGCCGGCATTTCTCGCCTATTCCTAGTTGCCCAGAGAAGGTGGTGATAGACCTTCTTCCAGTCGCTATTTTATAATTGGAGGACATGCTCGGCCACGTCAGAAGCAAACCACGCAATGTTGGACTGGAGTCACGTAGGTCAGAGCAGATTGGAGTGGCAGGCTCCCTTCCCTGAAGAACATCATAGAAACATAGAAACATAGAAGATAGGAGCAGGAGTAGGCCATTCAGCCCCTCGAGCCTGCTCCGCCATTCAATGAGATCATGGCTGATCATTCAAACTCAGTACCCTGTCCCTGCCTTCTCCCCATATCCCTTGATCCCTTTAGCCTTAAGAAATATATCTAACTCCTTCTTGAATATATTTAATGAATTGGCCTCTACTGCCTTCTGTGGTAGAGAATTCCATAGGTTCACCACTCTCTGGGTGAAGAAATTCCTCCTCATCTCTGTCCTAAATGGCTTACCCCTTATCCTTAGACTGTAACCCCTGGTTCTGGACTCCCCCGCCATCGGGAACATCCTTCCTGCATCTAGTCTGTCTAGTCCTGTTAGAATTTTATAAGTTTCAATGAGGTCCCCTCTCATTCTTCTAAACTCCAGCAGGTATAAGCCCAATTGACCCAATCTCTCCTCATACGTCATTCCTGCCATCCCAGGTATCAGTCTGGTGAATCTTTGCTGCACTCCCTCTGTTGTGTATGTAACCTGTTCCACCTTAAGAGAGCTTAAGCCTGTTCCACCTTAAGAGATGTACTACTTTCTCAGGCTGCTGTAGACGTAATACCGGGGGTGAACACACCGGTATATAAGCACTGTGCAGTAATCTTGTATTCAGTATAGTCCCTACCTCCAACCAGTAAAGACCTGTTTTTATTGTTACTCATTAGTCTGTGTCTTAATTAACTAAATAATTCACAGACTTAACACTGGCGACGAGTCAGGTTCTTACCCTGCGGCAGTTATTCCACGGCGGCTTCGTCCACAGACAGGACGTTGAAGAGAGGTTTCAAACCGCACCACCCCACTGGAAGCGACAGGCATTAGGACCCTGAAGCCTCCATCAGCGACTGAAAACTGGAGGACAGAAGACATCCTGCAGCTTCTTTTTCAACCTCGGTGGTGGGTAAGCCGAGCAGCGTTGGCTGCAAAGACAGGGCTGGGGGAAGTCGGAGGAACAAGGGTGATAGCGATCGGCAGATAAGGGCCGGGCCGCTTTGAAGTGAGGGGCGCAGCCGGGCCATCGATCGCAACCACCGATAAGGGCCGCACTTGGGCTGAAAGGGCAGCGGCTGCAGAAATTGAAGGCGCGAGAGCCGCGGTGAAAAGCGCGGGCCATCGATCGCGATCGGGAGATAAGGGCTTTGGAGTGCGAGGCGCAGCCGGGCCATCGATCGCAAGCACTGATAAGGGCCGGGCCGCTTTCAAGTGCGAGGCGCAGCCGGGCCATCGATTGCATCCGCTGATAAGGGCCGCACTCGGGCGATCGCGGCGAAGATAAGGGCCGCACTCGGGGGTTGAAGGGAGACGGCATCGGGGGACGGGTGAAGACCGCCAAGCGCGGGAAAACCGCCATTTTGTGGGCGGAGGACGACGGCAAGAGCAGGAAGCCGCCATCTTTGATAACAAGTAAAGAAAATAAAATCTGAGAAATTGCAAATCTACAATGCCTAAACACGGGAATATTAGCACCTTTGATAGTGACCTCGAAGATTGGGCCATATATGTTGAAAGAGTAAAAAATTATTGTAAGGCCAATAAAATTCGTGACCAAGATAAAGCTCTAACATTATTAAATTTAATGGGTGCGAAGACATACGGGCAATTGAAACACCTGTTATCACCAGATGAACCGGCGGATAAGACGTTCGATGAGATTGTTACTGTCCTGAAAGATCATCTAAACCCCACGCCGCTGATGCTAGCGGAACGATTTAAATTTTATGACAGAAGGCAGCTACAGCATGAAAGCAATGCTGAATATTTGCTGGAATTGCGTAAATTAGCGAAATATTGCCAGTTTGGAACGGGACTGACAGATGCACTACGAGACAAATTTGTGTGTGGTTTATTTAAACAGGATACACAAAAGCGACTGCTCGAGGAGAATGAGCTGACGCTTGAGAAGGCGGTCACTATGGCAGCAGCACACGAAGCCGCAGCGAGAGGCACGGCAGTAATGCAGCTACGGTCACCGGAGCTCAGTGCACACAAATTGGGTGTGAGTTCTGGCAAATGTTATCGTTGTGGAAAGACAACGCATGATCAGAACCAGTGTTGGTTTAAAAACCAAGAATGTAGAACATGTGGTAGGCTTGGACATATAGCTAGAGTATGCAGGTCAGGGAAGAAGACCAGCAACAAGAAGTCACCGCAAGGGAAATACGCAAAGGTACACAAGGTGGCCGAACAGGAGTCCGATTCAGACGCTAGCAGTAATGAACTGGCTGGCTTAAGCAGTATTGAACTGGCTAGCTTAAGGGTACTCAACGTTGGTAAGGGTGCAGACCTCCAGACAATTTGGGTCACTCTTCAAATAGAAGGAGTCCAAGTAAAACTGGAATTGGACACTGGATCGGCATTGACGGTCATAAATAAGAAAGATTATGGAAGGTTATTCCAACATATTCCCCTACAGGATACAGAGCTCATATTGAAAACATACACGGGGCAAAGAGTGTACCCCATCGGGAAAATTGAGGTCACAGTGGTCCACAAGGGTGAAGAAAGTCAAATAATGGACTTATATGTGCTATCTGAAGGAGGTCCTCCACTACTAGGACGGGAGTGGATTAGGAAAATGAATATCGACTGGCATTTCCTACAAACAATAACGAGTGAGAACTCGGTGAACATAATCAACCCAGACTCTGGAACGGATGATGGTAAGACCAACCCGTGTGCAAAAGACAAAGTTTCAGCACAGAATTCCACTGAGATAGAGAATTCTGAGTCTGTCCAGTCTACTGACATGCACATTTCTGAGGGACACCGGGCTCGAACTCAACTCCATTTCAAACTGCAACAGCAATTAGAACAAATGATTCGCCGTTTTGAGCAAGAGATGAATGCGACGAAAGAGTTCTTTGATATAGAGTGGGAACATCTGGAAAGACAACAGAAGCAGCTGCTGGAGCAAATGGAGCAGGAGCACACAAAACGTCTGATGTCAGAGGAGTTACCGGTCAGCCAACTCCTGCATATGCTGAAGGACAGGACTCTGAAATGGGAAAAACTTGAACACGAACTTCAATATTCAAACGAAAGGGGTTCGGAGCTCTCAAAGGTTATTGGAAGAGCTGAGGTGGCAACACAGACTGAGATGACTGCAACAGAGCAGCCCTTGGATGCCAAAAGTACGCTGACTCACGTCAACGTAGAACAACAGACCGCTGAAACAGCTGCTCCGGTAGAGGGATTGAATAGTCCGATCAATCAATCTCCAAAAGAAGTTGAAGTAGTAAAATCTCAAATGAGGTCATTAGTAAACGACTTGCTGAAAGCCCAGAAAAAGCTGGATGAAGAGGTACGCATGAAGAAGTCTCTTCAGGAAAGATGTCTGGACTTGGAACAAAAGCTGGCTAACGCCCAGCTGGGTATGGAGGAAATAGAAGACCCTCTCGCTGGCCTAGATCAGGACGACACCGAATATTACCATGACCTATTGAGTGACACTGAATATTATAGTGACCTGGTCTGCCCAGCTTGTGATGAAAACTCCCAAAGTGCAGAAATCAGGATGAATCACTTAAAGTCTAAGGAACATAGGGAGATGGTGGCGCTACAGCTGGCAGCTGACAGGGGAGCCCAGAGAGTCTCTAAGAAGCAGAAAAGGAAAAGACGAAGCAGAAGATGATAACCATCTGAGCCATTATCACCCCTACCAGATCACACACGTGGTCCCTCCGAACGGAGCCAAATCAGTTCGGAAGTTCAAGCTGTTAAATCCATGAAAGGACTATTGAATGAGTAACGTGAACCGACTACACCACAGAGATTGAATCTGTGAACTGTTTTCCGCAGAGACTGAATCTGTGATATGTTACGTTAAACATGAAGTTATATATGTATATATGTTATTACGTTATGTTAAATGGGGGGGATGACTATAAAGCTAAGAAGGGAGGAGTGTTGTGTATGTAACCTGTTCCACCTTAAGAGAGCTTAAGCCTGTTCCACCTTAAGAGATGTACTACTTTCTCAGGCTGCTGTAGACGTAATACCGGGGGTGAACACACCGGTATATAAGCACTGTGCAGTAATCTTGTATTCAGTATAGTCCCTACCTCCAACCAGTAAAGACCTGTTTTTATTGTTACTCATTAGTCTGTGTCTTAATTAACTAAATAATTCACAGACTTAACACCCTCCATGGCAAGAACATCCTTCCTCAGATAAGGCGACCACAACTGCACACAATACTCAAGGTGTGGTCTCACCAAGGCGCTGTACAATTGCAGCAAGACATCCTTGCTCCTGTACTCGAATCCTCTCGCTACGAAGGCCAACATACGATTTGCCTTCTTAACCGCCTGCTGCACCTGCATGCTTACCTTCAGTGACTGGTGCACAAGGACACCCAGGTCTCGTTGCACTTCCCCTTCTCCCAATCTATTGCCATTCAGATAATAATCTGCCTTCTTGTTTTTGACACCAAAGGGATAACCTCGCATTTATCCACATTATATTGCATCTGCCATGCATCTGCCCAATCACCCAACCTGTCCAAATCGTACTGGAGTTTCTCGGCATCCTCCTCACAACACACACGCCCACCCAGCTTTGTGTCATCTGCAAACTTGGAGATATTACATCTAGTTCCCTCATCTAGCTCGTTAATATATATTGTGAATAGCTGGGGTCCTAGCACCGATCGCTGCGGTATCCCACTAGTCACTGCCTGCCACTCAGAAAAAGACCCATTTATTCCAACTCTTTGCTTCCTGTCTGCCAACCAGTTCTCTATCCAAGTCAGTACCTTACCCCCAATCCCATGTGCTTTAACTTTACATGCTAATCTCTTATGCGGGACCTTATCGAAAGCCTTCTGAAAGTCCAAATACACCACATCCACTGGTTCTCCCTTATCTATTTTACCAGTTACATCCTCAAAAAAGTCCAGTAGATTAGTCAAGCATGATTTACCTTTTGTAAATCCATGTTGACTTTGTCCGATCCTGTCACTGTTTTCCAAGTGCTCTGCTATTATATCTTTTATAATGGACTCTAGCATTTTCCCCACTACCGATGTCAGCCATAATTCCCCATTTTCTCTGTACCACCTTTTTTGAATAGTGGGGTAACATTAGCTACCCTCCAATCCATGGGAACTGTTCCAGAGTCTATAGAATTTTGGAAGATGACCAGCAATGCATCTACTATTTCTAGGGCCACTTCCTTAAGTACCCTAGGATGTAGATTATCAGGCCCTGGGGATTTATCGGCCTTTAATCCCGTCAATGAACCAATTGTTTTCTAATGACAATCCAGCAGATTTCATGGTCATTGTCTTCTGGCACAGGATACAAATGATCAGATTTATTGAATTCAGTTTCACAATTTGCCATGGTGGGATTTGAATTCATGACCTCTGCTAATCTAGTACCATACCCATTAGAATCGCCCAGTTTCAGCCCCACCAGGGTCTTGCACTGAGAACTGAGATAAAGTGGAATTGGTCGGTGATCTTGGGACTTTTAGCCAGCTGTAGGAGAACAGCAACCAAAATGTCTCCAGGCCTGAAAATTCAAAAGAAGGCAAAGGGAGCGATTACCTTTGCTGACCTCCCTTGCCTTGTCATTGTACTCCATCAGATCCTTGGCTCTGAGGCGGTCCCAGGGGGGCGCAGGGTGTGTGGGGTGGGGTGGGGATTGTGGCGGTGCGGGGTGGGTGGGCGGGGGGTGTGCGGCGAAGCTCACCGCTAACTTCTGATGACACCCCTGAAAATGGGCACCCTCCCATCGTACGGAGATCCATGGCTGCCCTGGTCCTGTGCCTGTTGTAGGTTTCAGACCCAGAGGTGCCTGTCTGGGGAAGGTCCTGAAATCCCAGCGCATCGTAAAAGGGGGAGAAGTCCTGACGTAACAGCTCTCCCCCTTTCCCTCGCTGTAACTCCTGGGAAGTGAGAACTCCCCGGTTTTACAGAGAGACTGAAATGCCAACTATCTCATGTTGTTTTCGAGAGATGTTGCCTGACCAGCTGAACAACTCCAGAGTTTAGGGTTTGTGCTACAGGGAGAGATTATTGGTTAATCCTTTTCTTATTTCTTATAAATGCTGCATTTAATTTATTTTTAATTTATTCTCAGGATGTGAGCATCATTAGCAAGGCCAGCATTTATTGCCCATCCCTAGTTGCCCCTTGAGAAGGTGGTGGTGAGCTGCCTTCTTGAACCGCTGCAGTCCGTGTGGTGAAGGTGCTCCCACAGTGCTGTTAGGGAGGGAGTTCCAGGACTCTGACCCAGCGATGATGAAGGATCGGCCGATATATTTCCCAGTCAGAATGGTGTGAGTGCCTTGGAGGGGAACTTGGCGGCGGTGGTGTTCCCATGCGCCTGCTGCCCTTGTCCTTCTAGGTGGAAGAGGTCACGGGTTTGGAAGGTGCTGCTGAAGAAGCCTTGGCGAGTTGCTGCAGTGCATCTTGTAGATGGTACACACTGCAGTATTTATATTTCATAGAATCACAGAATCGTACAGCACAGGAGGAGGCCATTCGGCCCATCGAGTCTGCGCCGGCTCTTTCGAAGAGCTATCCAGTCAGTCCCACTCCCCCGCTCTTTCCCCACATCCCTGCAATTTTTTCTCCTTCAAGTATTTATCCAATTCCCTTTTGAAAGCTACTATTGAATCTGTTTCCACCGCCCTATCGGGCAGTGCATTCCAAATCCTAACCACTCGTTGCGTAAAAAAAGTTTTTCCTCTGGTTCTTTTGAAATGTCTCAATGTAAATCTTTCCTCATTTAGGGAAAGGTTGAACTTGAGCCACAGGACAGAATGCCCCTAAAGAGCTGGTGCATTCCTGAACGCTTCATTCGAGTCTGGAGGCTTCGGGTGGAATTTTTTGTTGCACGATGGCTCAGCTGACATACCTGGTCATTTGTGCATCTTGTGCCTGTGGATTCCAGCTTATCTCATGGTTATTACAGACGGCGCAGGGGAATTTCACAGCCTGTTCAGTTGTAGCTCTGAACTAGTTTCAGCCACTTCACCAACTTCTCCAAATTGAGTAGCTAGTCACATGACATTACAGGGCCTCTTGCAGTGTCATGCTGGCATGTATCTCCTTTCTTCATTATACTGTTAACCACCAAAAATATATAATGACCTCCGTGGCTTCCCTGTCACACTGATGCCTTGCTTAAAAAAAGCCTCCTGTGTGGTTCAAAGTAGAACATCTCCCTAAATCTCCGCCTCTTCTCCTCCTTTAAGACCCTCCTTAGAGAAAATAAAACATAGAAAAATAGGAGCAGGAGTCGGCCATTCGGCCCTTCGAGCCTGCTCCGCCATTCAACATGATCATGGCCGATCCTCTATCTCAATACCATATTCCCGCTCTCTCCCCATACCCCTTGATGCCTTTTGTGTCTAGAAATCTATCTATCTCCTTCTTAAATATATTCAGTGACTTGGCCTCCACAGCCTTCTGTGGTAGAGAATTTCACAGGTTCACCACCCTCTGAGTGAAGAAATTTCTCCTCATCTCAGTCCTAAATGTCCTACCCCGTATCCTGAGACTGTGACCCCTGCATCCAGTCTGTCTAGCCCTGTCTAGCCCTCCTTAAAACATACCTCTTTGACCCAGCTAATAATCACCTCGCTTTCTTTGGCTCGCTGTCGATTTTTAGCTGATAACGCTCCAGTGAAGCCCCGGCAACGTTTTCCTACCTTAAAGGCACTATATTAATGCAAGCTGTTGTTGTTTATTTCTGTCAGAGGTATGTCGAGCTGTGGTTTGAATTTGGTTATGGCGGTGAGCTCCAGGCAGGCGGTATCTGGTCTCCATGTGGTGGAAGGATTTACTTGCAACAGCGACGTTGGGGCCCCACAAGGTTGTGTGCTGAGCCCCCTCCTCTACTCCCTCTTGACCCACGACTGTGTGGCTGTTCATGGTTCCAACACCATCATGAAGTTTGCAGATGATACCACGGTGGTAGGCCAGATCACCAACAATGATGAGTCAGCCTACAGGGAGGAGGTCCAGCATCTCGTGAAGTGGTGCGCCGATAACAACCTGGCCCTTAACATCAAGAAAACCAAGGAAATCATTGTGGACTTCAGGAAGTCTAAAGGCGGAAGTCACACCCCCATCCACATCAATGGGGCTGTGGTGGAAAGGGTGGACAGCTTTAAGTTCCTCAGAGTCCACATCACGGAAGACCTCTCCTGGTCCCTCAATACCTCCTCTTTGGTGAAGAAGGCCCAGCAGTGCCTATATTTCCTAAGGAGGCTGAAGGGATGTAACCTGTCACCCCTGATCCTCTCTAACTTTTACCGCTGCACAATAGAGAGCATCCTGACGAACTGTATCACAGTATGGTATGGCAGCTGTAGCTCCTATGACCGGAAAGCCCTGCAGCGGGTAGTCAAAACTGCCCAACGCATTACCGGCACCCGGCTACCGACCATAGAGAACATCTACCAGAAACGCTGTTTACGGAGGTCACTGACCATCATCAAAGACCCTACCCACCCCAGCCACAGTTTGTTCGCCCCCCTGCCATCTGGGAGACGCTACAGATGCATTCGCACCCAAACGACCAGATTTAGGAACAGCTTCTTTCCCAGGGCTGTCATCCTACTGAACTCTACAAATAAACTCTAAAGCCTGCACATCTGCCAATGCACTTTATTATGTTTATGTTTATGTATTACAAGCCAAATGAATGTTGAATGGTAAATGTCTTAATCAAAATGTACACTCTTGGGAGCCGCAAGCCTACATTTCGTTGTACTGCACTTGTGCACTAACAATGACAATAAAATTGATTATTATTATTATTATTATGGCGCCTTTAACGTAGGAAAGCATCCCAAGACGCTTCACAGAGGAACATGGGAACAGGAGGAGACCATTCAGCCCCTCGAGCCTGTTCCACCATTCAATGAGATCGTGGCTGATCTGTGACCTCAGCTCCATCCACCCCTCTGGGCTTCATATTCTTTTCTACACTTGTCTAGCAAAAATAGATCGATCTCAGATTTAAAATTATTAATTGAGCCCCAGCATCGGCTGCTGTTTGTGGGAGAGAGTTCCGCACTTCTACCGCCCTTTATGTGAAGAAGTGTTTCCTAACTTCTCTCCTCAATGGCCTGGCTCTGATTTTAAGGTTATGTCCCCTTGTCCCGGACTCCCCCACCAACAGTAAAAGTTTCTCTCTATCCACCCTATCAATCCCTTCCAAAATCCTAAAATCCTCAATCAAATCACCTCCTAACCTTCTATATTCCAGGGAATACAAGCCTAGTTTGTGTAATCTCTCCTCATAATCTAACCCTTGGAACCCTGGTAACATTCTGGTGAATCTGCACTGCCCTCCCTCCAAGGCCAATATATCCTTTCTCAGGTGCGGTGCCCAGAACTGTACACAGTGTCCAGATGTGGTCTGACCAGGGCTTTGTGTAGCTGTAGCAAAACTTCCTCCCCGTTATATTCTAGCCCTCTAGTTATAAACAACAACATTATTTTTTGTACCTGACCACTAACGTAAGAAAACTACTAGGCACTTGGTCTGAGTATCAAGGCTTTAATCAACTGTTTTTCAACATGGAGACCTAGTTGTGTCCTTCACTAGTTCCTGTTAAAGAATGTCCTGAGCAAGCTGGGCCCATGCCCGAGTATTTATACTCTCCCTGGACAGCGCCACCAGCAGGCCGCCCAGTATTACTTCATAAGTCATTTCCACATGAATGACAAGATTCAAGTCAACCACTACATTGGGAAATGTCCCAAAACACTTCGCAAATTGGAGTAAGGAACCAGACGCTGAGACAGAGGGGGAACGATTAAGAGGAGTGATCGAGGAGAAGGGTGTGGAGGTGGTCCTCAAAGGTGGAGAGGCAGAGAGGTTTGGGGAGGGAGGCAGTCCCACAGAGTAGGACCCGAGGTGGGTGAAGGCTCTGCCATCAGTGGTGAGGTGAAGTGAAGGAGAACGCACCAAGGGCTGGAGGCAGAGGAGCAGAGTGTTCGAGAAGAGGTTTAGGGCTGGAGGAGCTGGCACAGACAGGGCAAGATCATGAAGGCATTAATAGCTGAGAACGAGGATTTGGGATATGGGAAACCCACACATGTCAGCGAGAACTGAGATGATGGGTGAACATATCAGGATACGTGCGATAGAGTTTTAGACAGGTTGAAGTTTATTTAGCCTGATGTATGGGAGTGTAGTAGGTTCCAGTCTGACAAGAGCTCAATTTAAAACTTCTTATCCTTGTTTTCCAATCCCTCCATGGGCCTTGCCCCCTCCCTATCTCTGTAACCCCCTCCAGCCCCACAACCCCCCGAGATCTCAGCGCTCCTCCAATTCTGGCCTCTTGCGCATCCCCGATTTTCATCACTCCACCATTGGCGGCCGTGCCTTCAGCTGTTTGGGCCCTAAGCTCTGGAATTCCCTCCCTAAACCTCTCCGCCTCTCTCTCCTCCTTTAAGACGCTCCTTAAAACCGACCTCTTTGACCAAATGTTTTGTGTCAAATTCTGTCTGATAAAGCTCCTATGAAGCATCTTGGAACATTTTACTATGTTAAAGGCGCTATATAAATGTCGTTGTTGTTGTTGTATAGCAAGGCGAGTGTTAGAGTACCTGAGTATAGAATTGACAAAGTTGGGTTGAGGTAGGGGTGGAGGCAGGTAATGTTATGGAATTGGAAGTAAGCAGTCTTGGTGATGGGCAGGAAGTGAGTTTTAAACTTCAGCTCAAAGTCAAACAAGACACCAAGATTGGAAATATTCTGGTTCACTTTGAGAGAGTGTCCGCAGAAGGAGATGGAGTCAATATCAAGGCAGTGGAGTTTGTGGCAGAGCCAAAGATGATAGATCCTTGGAGGACTCTGGAGATGATGGTGTGGGAAGGGATTCCACTGCTGCAGATGCATTGGCAATGTTCCAATCAATAGGAGTGGAACCATACAAGGGTGATCCCACAGAGCTGGACAATGAAGCAGAGGCAGTGGGGGAAGATGACATGGTCAACCACATCAAGTACTGCAAGCAGGTCAAGGAGGACACAAGAAATATTTCAGTGAAGTCAGCAACAGAAAATGGCGGAAAAATTCAGTTGTTTGTGCCTCCCATTAGCGCCTTAAGAGGGCGCCAATTTGGGCGCTAAGCAACTAGCGCCCGGGCGCGGCGATGTTTGCACCGCTCGCGAGATTAACTAGACATTTTGCGGCGGCGCAAAACACTACCGCCACGATCTCCTGCGCCGGCAGATCGTGATGTCAGTCGAGTGCGCAACGCCCCGTTAGCGCCCCGGACCGGATATTGAGTGGCGCCCCCTGCCTTACCGCCTGCCGCTAGCAACGACAGGTTGAGGGGAGCGTTTTGCAGTCAGAAAGGGAACGGGGGAGCGCTATTTAAAGGCGACCGCTTCCTGCCTTTATTTTCGGTGACATTTTTGCACCACGCATTCTGAGAGAGAGAGAGACTTCTGGAGAGATTCAACGCTGTGTGAAGGAGTTTTGGGGACTGAGCAATACTTTGCAGGTTCACTTTGATTTGCCCTTCCTTGCTTCGCTAGCGCTCTGAGGTAGCGCCTTGCTCCTCGGCCTTTGCGCCTTAAGACAGGTGTGAAGCATCTGATTTAGCGCTCCAATCACCTCCAGGGGCGATAAAAGCCAAGTTTGCTGTCGGAGGCGATAATTAACGCCAGGCACTAAACTTTGCGCACGGCTGATAATGGCGCCCCAAACGGGGCGATACCGAATTTTCCCCCAATGTAATTTGTAACTTTGGCCAGGGCTGTTTTAATGCTGTAAGGTGAATTGATTGGTCAGGAGTTGAGTAGGGAGCTGCAAATGGTCAGGAGTCGAGAAGAAAGTTGGAACATAGGAACAGGAGGAGGCCATTCAGCCCCTCGAGCCTGTTCTGCCATTCAATGAGATCATGGCTGATCTGTGACCTGACTCCATATACCCGCCTTTGCCTCATATCCTTTAATAAATTTGATTAACAAAACTCTTTCAATCTCAGATTTAAAATTAACAATTGATCTAGCATCAACTGCCGTTTGCGGAAGAGAGTTCCAAACTTCTACCACCCTTTGTGTGTAGAAGTGTTTCCTAATTTCACTCCTGAAAGGCCTGGCTCTGATTTTTAGGCTATGCCCCCAGTCCTAGACATCCCAACCAGCGGAAATAGTTTCTCTCTCTCTACCCTATCTGTTCCCCTTAATATCTTGAAAACTTTGACCAAATCACCCCTTAACCTTCTAAATTCCAGGGAATACAACCCTAGTTTGTGTAATCTCTCCTCGTAACTTAACCCCTTGAAGTCCAGGTATCATTCTGGTAAACCTACGCTGCACTCCCTCCAAGACCAATATATCCTTCCTAAGGTGTGGTGCCCAGAACTGCTCACAGTGCTCCAGGTGTGGTCTAACCAGGGTTTTGTACAGCTGCAGCATAACTTCTACCCCCTTGTATTTTAGTCCTCTCGATATAAAGGCCAGCATTCCATTAGCCTTTTGATTATTTTTTGTACCTGACTATTACATTGGGAAATGTCCCAAGACACTTTGCAAATTGGAGTAAGGAACCAGATGCTTAGACCAAGAGGGAAAAGTTAGCAGGAGCGAGCGAAGAGAAGGGTTTTGAAAAGGTTCTTAAAGGCGGAGAGGCGGAGAGGCAGAGAGGTTTAGCGAGGGAGTCCCATGGAGTAGGACGCGAGGTGGGTGAAAGCTCTTGGAGCCCTGGTAACATTCTCACCAAAAATGGCTAAAACGTAATACAGAATACACATAAGGGAGGTATGGTTTGTGAGTCCTAAAACATTTGAGTTGCAGCCTGCTGAACGAGTCAATTATAAAATTGGTAGTTCCTTTTGCATAAATCACCGACCCTTGAAATGAAACCTCTTCATTAATTTATCATGCACTGCCCCACTCATTAGTATTTATATATCGTGTCTTATAGGAGCACCCTAAAGCACTTCACATAGAATGACTTATATGGTCTAGTTACTGTTAGGTAGATGAATGCAGTAAACCATTTGCATACTGGAAGCCTCCATAAACAGCTGAGACAGGAATGTTAGAAAGAAAGACTGGCATTTCTACAGCGCCTCTCATGACCTCAGGACATCCCAAAGTACTTTACAGCCAATGAATTACGTTTGAAGTGTAGTCACTACAGCCAGTTGTCGTGGTGCATATAGGTACCAACGATATAGGTAAAAACTGGGATGAGGTCCTAAAAGCTGAATATAGGAAGTTAGGGGGTAAATTAAAAAATAGGACCTCAAAGGTAGTAATCTCAGGATTGCTACCAGTGCCACGTGCTAGTCAGAGTAGAAATAGAAAGATAGAAACATAGAAACATAGAAGATAGGAGCAGGAGTAGGCCATTCGGCCCTTCGAGCCTTCTCCGCCATTCAATGAGATCATGGCTGATCATCCAAATTCAGTACCCTGTCCCTGCCTTCTCCCCATGTCCCTTGATCCCTTTAGCCTGAAGAAATATATCCAACTCTTTCTTGAATATATTTAATGAACTGGCCTCCACCGCCCTCTGTGGCAGAGAATTCCACAGGTTCACCACTCTCTGGGTGAAGAAATTCCTCCTCATTTCAGTCCTAAATGGCTTACACCTTATCCTTAGACTATGACCCCTGGTTCTGGACTCCCCGGCCATCAGAAACATCCTTTCTGCATCTAGTCTGTCCAGACCTGACAGAATTTTATAGGTTTCGATGAGATCCCCTCTCAATCTTCTAAACTCCAGTGAGTATAAGCCCAATTGACACAATCTCTCCTCGTACGTCATTCCTGCCATCCCAGGTATCAGCCTGGTGAATCTTCGCTGCACTCCCGCCATGGCAAGAACGTCCTTCCTCAGGTAAGGTGACCAAAACTGCACACAATACTCAAGGTGCGGTTTCACCAAGGCCCTGTACAACTGCAGCAAGACATCCTTGTTCTTGTACTCAAACCCTCTTGCTACGAAGGCCAACATACCATTTGCCTTCTTAACCGCCTGCTGCACCTGCATGCTGGTGCACAAGAACACCCAGGTCTCTTTGCACTTCCCCTTCTCCCAATCTATTGCCATTCAAATAATAATCTGCCTTCCTGTTTTTGACACCAAAGTGGATAACCTCACATTTATCCACATTATAGTGCATTTGCCATGTTTCTGCCCGATCACCCAACCTGTCCAAATCGTACTGGAGTTTCACGACATCCTCCTCACAGCATACCCTCCCACCCATCATTGTGTCGTCTGCAAATTTGGAGATATTACATCCAATTCCCTCGTCCAGATCATTAATATATATTGTGAACAGCTGGAGTCCTAGGACCGATCCTTGCGGTACCCCACTAGTCACTGCCTGCCACTCGGAAAACGACCCGTTTATTCCAACTCTTTGCTTTCTGTCTGCCAACCAGTTCTCTATCAAAGTCAATACCTTGCCCCCAATCCCATGTGCCTTAATTTTGCACGCTAACCTCTTATGCGGGACCTTATCGAAAGCCTTCAGAAAGTCCAAATACACCACATCCACTGGTTCTCCCTTATCTATTTTACCAGTTACATCCTCAAAAGATATTTCAGATGAATACGTGGCTAGAGGAATGGTGCAAGAGGGGAGGGATTTAAATTCCTGGGACATTGGAACCGGTTCTGGGGGAGGTGGGACCAGTACAAAACGGACGGTTTGCACCTGGGCAGGGCCGGGACCGATGTCCTAGGGGGAGTGTTTGCTAGTGCTCTGGAGGAGGGTTTAAACTAAAATGGCAGGGGGTTGGGAACCTGAGCGGAGAGACAGAGGAAAGGGAAACAAGGATAAAAGCAAAAGACAGGAAGGGGAAAAACAAAAGTGGCAGGCAGAGAAATCAAGGCTTTAAATCAAACATGGCCACAGTAAATAATAATTCTAAAAGATCTAAGAGCGTTAAAAAAACAAGCCTGAAGGCTTTGGGCTAGATTTTCAGTCGCTTGCGCCAGCAGTTAGCGCCTTAAGAGAAGTGATTTTCGGGCGCTATGCGTGTAGCGCCCGGGCGCAGCGCAGTTTGCGCCCCGCCCCAAATTAAGTTGCCCGTTAGCGCCGGCGCAAAGTTTAGCGCCCGCCCGGATGCGCGCGCAGAAAATGACGTCACATCCTCGTGCAACGCCCTTTGTGCGCCCCGATTCCAAACTTCAGTCGGACCGCCCCATTGTGCGGCTGGCGGCCGGAGCGTTTGGAAAAAGGAACGCAACACAACCAGCGCGGGCCCCGGGGGGCGCAAATTAAAGGGGACGTACTCTCCAGTATAAAGGCCAGCCTTTTTTCAGAAAACACTCTTGTGCAATGCATTTCTGGAGACACAACAAGGAGGATAGCTAACTGGTTTCAAGCAGCAAGAGCCAGGTATTTTTGGACTCAGGCCAGAGCGCTGCAAGTGGCCTTTTGGAAATTAGAGTGTTTGCCAGGATTTGATGGGGGTTGCATGGGGTGCCAACGCGGAGCTGCAGCTCCATGTCCGTAGGGCTCGCAGACGCATTGTGAGAGGGGCAGCCCTGGCTAGAGGCAGAGGGGGCTACAGGCGTTGGCCACGTAGGCCCTACCCAGTCAGGCTATACCGCCAGCAGCGCTCCTACCTAAACATGAGTGCCGCGCGATGTGTTAAAAGGCTCCGATTCCGAAAGGAGGTGATTGCAGAGATCTGCCACCTGCTTCGCCGAGATCTGCGGCCAAAGCTCAGGTGCAGGACGTCTCTGTCGGTGGAAGTGAAGGTGACGGTGGCATTGAACTTCTATGCCACCGGCTCCTTCCAATACGCTGCTGGGGACGTAGCAAACATCTCCCAGTACGGCGCGCATCGCTGCATCCGCCAGGTGACCGAAGCACTATTCAGAAGGAGAAGCCAATTCATCTCCTTCCCCATGGCCCTGGAGAGCCAGCATCAGCGCGCATTGGGATTTTCCAGACTCGGGGAATTCCCCTTGGTGCAGTGCGCCATTGACTGTACGCATGTGGCTTTGCGGGCCCCTCTGGAGCATGGCGAGCAGTATCGCAACAGGAAGGGCTACCATTCTCTGAATGTGCAGCTGGTCTGTGACCACAAGCAGCGCATCATGGCAGTCAATGCCAGCTTCCCAGGCAGCAGCCACGATGCCTTTATCCTGCGGCAGAGTACTGTGCATGACATGTTCCAGGCACAGCCTCCCCCAAGAGGATGGCTACTCGGGGACAAAGGCTATCCTTTGTGCACCTGGCTCATGACCCCGCTCCGCGCGCCCAGGACCGCTGCTGAAGAGGCCTACAACGAGAGCCATCAAACCACCCGCAACATCATCGAGCTAACTATTGGGGTCCTCAAGCAGCGGTTCCGCTGCCTTGATCGCTCCGGAGGAGCTCTCCAGTATTCGCCGGACCGGGTCTCCCAATTTGTGGTAGTTTGCTGCATGCTACACAACCTGGTTATCCGCAGGACTCAGGCACTGCCACCTGACGTTGGACCAGCACCTCAGGAGGAGGAGCAGGAGGAGCATGAGGAGGAGGAGGAGCAGGAGTACGTTCCCAGGAGGGAGCGACCAGGGCCAAGGGCCGCACGACGCCACCTTATTACACGGTACTTCTAAGCCCCCTGTCAGGGAATGGCCAGGGGCCATGAGGGAAGATGAATGCAGCCGCTCCGTAAGCCCTCAGCCGGCGAAGCCAACAAACACTAAGAAGAACAACCATGGAGACTGCATGAATAAAGATAATTTTTTATTACACAAAAATGAAAAGCCCTTCCCACATGAATCCCCAAAAACAATAAACGGGCCCCACAAAAAGCCCAACAAACGACTCACTCCCACAAACTGGGGAGGAGTCACTCCACCTTTCTTCAAACCGGGCCTCAACGTCGGCCTAACGCAAAAAATAAGCCCTCCAACAACACAACCATGGGCAAAATAAAGATGGCCACCGCCCTATAAAAGGAAAGCTGCCCACACCCGCTACTGAGTGGCCCACGAGGGCGAGACCTTGCCCAGCCTTTTGCCTCCCCTGCCCGGCCTGCTGCTCCTTCGCAAGCTCTGCCCAGTGGCTGCTGCGAGGCTGGGGGAAGGCGCCTGAGGCTCAGATGCCCTTCCGCCAGATGCCGCTGGGGGGCGGCCTACACGGCGTTTGGGCCTCGAGGGGCCGTCTGCTGAGTGGCGCACCTGAGCCTGGCCACCATCAGCTGCAGCCGCTTGCCCTTGAATCCCCAGTGGGGGAATGGCGGCGACGGATGGCGCAATGTGGGCCAGCTGGCGTCTGGGATGCGCTGGCTGGTGCTGTGGCGCGGTGGCACTCGGCCGGGCCCGCACTGCAGGATCCGCAACAATCAGCCGAGGGGCGGCTTGCTGGGATGGTCCAGCGCGGCGGCTGCCCTGGCGATGCCTGCCTGATACAGCGCGTGTGGTAGCAGTGAGTGCCCCTGTGGTCCTGGTGTGCGCGCGCATCACAGCCGCCAGGGTCTTGATGGCATCAGTCAGCATGCGGCCACTCGCGGCAGTTGCTGCCCCGAACTCGCGCACACTGGTCGCCAGCGACTCGATGGCCTCAGGCATGCGCCCCACCACGCTCATGAGCTCCGTGTGGCGCCGGTCCGAATCCTCGGCCATCTTATCCAGCTTCCGCACCTCCTCCGAGGTGAAGGTGTCCGGACTGGAGTCGCGACTCTCCCGCTGGGGAGGAGGGGGCCGAACTAGGGGACCCTTGCCGCGTTGGTGGCGGCGAGTGTGCCGAACAGCAGCACTCCCCTCTGATCCTTCCCCCCTTTGGGGGGAAGGCCGCGGGCCACGCGCACGGCTCCTGGGTGGCTGGACGCCACTGGTCCCAGAAGCTGCATTGCCCTGCGACAGTTCCTCCAGGCACTCATCCAGTGAGGAGGTGTCAAGCATTTCCTCCTCTCCTGCGGGACGTGACTGTTCCCCCGAAGGTCCGGCTTGCTCCTCCTCCTCCTCCTGGTCGGAGGTGCTGTCACTGGCAGCTTCAGGGTCCTGGTCGTCACCAGCTGAAAGCAGGAATGCACAAGAGTAGCTTCAGAGTGAGGAGACGGCGTCAGCGAGGGAGTTAGGACTGGTGGCATTCAGCGCATTGGTGGGACAGTGGCAAAGGAGGTAGCTCGGATGGGCCAGTGCGACGCGAGAGGGCCAAAAGGCGAGGTCCTTACCATTGCCGGGCAGTGGAGGGTCGGATACTCCGCACGCTGTGGGGACAATCACACGGGCTCCCATGAGCACACACACGCGCTCCTCCAGCCGAGTGAGCTTCTGCAGCTTGGCGCGGCCACCCCTGGCACGCGCCTGGCGATTAAACGCTACTTTAGCCTGCAAGAGAAAGGACGGGCTGTAAGTGCGCAGTGAAGCCCTGATGTAGTGTGCACTGCCTCCCATGGTGGAATAGCGTGGACAGAGTGAAGCCCTGATGTAGTGTGCACTGCCTCCCATGGTGGAATAGCGTGGACAGAGTGAAGCCCTGATGTAGTGTGCACTGCCTCCCATGGTGGAATAGCTTGGACAGAGTGAAGCCCTGATGTAGTGTGCACTGCCTCCCATGGTGGAATAGCTTGGACAAAGTGTAGAGTGCCGAATGGCCATGTGATGCTCATGACTGTCCCAATGCTGCTGGCTGAGGGCTGGCCAATAGGACTTTCAGCTCCCTTTGCCCATCATGTCAGGTGTACATGCAAGAATGAGGAGGAGACTGGAAAGGCTACTCACCTTCACAATCCTGGTCAGATCGTTGTATTTTTTACGACATTGTTTGTGGGTCCTGGGGGCATCGCCGGTGAACGTCACCCTCTGGGCGATCTGCTTCCAGGCTTTGGTGTAGTCGTGGTGGGTTGGATTCCTCCCACTCTCTGGGAACAAGATCTTGCGCCTCACCTCCAGAGCTGTGACCATTATGTCCAGATCACCCTCTGAGAAGCGCAGGGCACGCTGACGGGCCTTCTCTGGCGTTGCCATGACTCCCTGGGGCTGAGCAGCAGTGTTGAGGCCTCTTTGCAAGGCTGCAGTGTGCAGGGCGTGGCAGCAGACCAATTCGTCCCTTCCCCCTTTAAGAGCTGGTCGGCGCCACGGGGTCTGCTGTCAGTCCAGAAATGACCGCACCCGCGCTGCGCCCCGCCTGGGCGCTATCCCTCTGGACTGCCGGCTTAGCGCCTAAAGATAGGAGTGGAACGCCTCTTTTAGCGCTCCACCAATCTCTTAGGGCGAAGCCACTGAATTTCCGGCAACGGGGCGCTACTTTGGGGCGGGCGCTAACTTCGGGCGGGCGCTAAGGTTAGCGCCCCAAAACTGTCTATACTGAAAATCTAGCCCTTTGTGTCTTAATGCAAGGAGCATTCGTAATAAGGTGGATGAATTAGCTGCGCAAATAGAGGTAAACGAATATGATATGATTGGGATTACGGAAACATGGCTCCAGGGTGGCCAAGGCTGGGAACTCAATATCCAAGGGTATTCAATATTCAGGAAAGATAGGCAAAAAGGAAAAAGAGGTGGGGTAGCATTGCTGGTTAAAGAGGGGATTAACACAATTGAAAGGAAGGATATTAGCTCTGATGATGTGGAATCTGTATGGGTAGAACTGAAAAATACCAAGGGGCAGAAAACGTTAGTGGGAGTGGTATATAGACCTCCAAACAGTAATGCGGAGGTCAGGGATGGCATTAAACGGGAAATTAAAGAAGCGTGCAATAAGGGCACAGCAGTTATCATGGGTGACTTTAATCTACATATAGATTGGGCTTACCAAATTAGTAACAATACTGTGGAGGAGGAATTCCTGGAGTGTTTATGGGATGGTTTCCTGGACCAATATGTCGAGGAACCAACCAGAGATCAGGCCATCTTAGACTGGGTACTATGTAATGAGAAAGGATTAATTAGCAATCTTGTTGTGCGAGGCCCCTTGGGTCAGAGCGATCACAATATGATAGAATTCTTCATTAAGATGGAGAATGAAATAGTTGACTCTGAGACTAGGGTCCTGAATTTAAATAAAGGGGACTACGATGGTATGAGGTGCGAGTTGGGTAGGATTGATTGGGGAATGACATTCAAAGGGTTGACGGTGGATGGGCAATGGCAAACATTCAAAGATCGCATGGATGAACTACAGAATTTGTTCATCCCAATTTGGCATAAAAATAAAACAAAAAAGGTGACTCAACCGTGGCTAACAAGGGAAATTAGGGATAGCATAAGATCCAAGGAGAGGACATATAAATTGGCCAGAAAAAGCAGTAAACCTGAGGATTGGGAGCAGTTTAGGACTCAACAAAGGAGGACAAAGGGATTAATTAAGAGGGGGGAAATAGAGTATGAGAGTAAGCTTGCATGGAACATAAAAACTGACTGTAAAAGTTTTTATAGATATGTGAAGAGAAAAAGATTGGTGAAGTCAAGCGTAGGTCCCTTGCAGTCAGAATCAGGGGAATTTATAATGGGGAACAAAGAAATGGCAGACCAATTAAATGCATATTTTGGTTCTGTCTTCAAAAGGAGGACACAAATAACCCCCCAAAGATGTCGGGGAACATAAGGTCTAATGACAGGGAGGAACTGATAGAAATCAGTATTTGTAGGGAAATGGTGTTAGGGAAATTGATGGGATTGAGGGCCGATAAATCCCCAGGGCCTGATAATCTACATCCTAGGGTACTTAAGGAAGTGGCCCTCGAAATAGTAGATGCATTGCTGGTCATCTTCCAAAATTTAATAGACTCTGGAACAGTACCCATGCGTTGGCGGGTAGCTAATGTTACCCCACTGTTCAAAAAGGGTGGTAGAGAGAAAACGGGGAATTACAGACATCGGTAGTGGGTAAAATGCTAGAGTCCATTATAAAGGATGTAATAGCAGAGCACTTGGAAAAAAGTGACCGGATCGGACAAAGTCAACATGGATTTACAAAAGGTAAATCATGCTTGACTAATCTACTGGAACTTTTTGAGGATGTAACTGGTAAAATAGATAAGGGAGAACCAGTGGATGTGGTGTATTTGGATTTTCAAAAGGCTTTCGATAAGGTCCCGCATAAGAGATTAGCGTGTAAAATTAAGGCACATGGGATTGGGGGCAAGTTATTGACTTGGATAGAGAACTGGTTGGCAGACAGAAAGCAAAGAGTTGGAATAAATGGCTCTTTTTCCAGGTGGCAGGCAGTGACTAGTTGGGTACCGCAGGAATCGGTCCTTGGACCCCAGCTATTCACAATATATATTAATGATCTGGACGAGGGAACTAGATGTAATATCTCCAAGTTTGCAGATGACACAAAGCTGGGTGGGCGTGTGTGCTGTGAGGAGGATACCGAGAAACTCCAGTATGATTTGGACAGGTTGGGTGATTGGGCAGAAGCATGGCAGATGCAATATAACGTGGATAAATGCGAGGTTATCCACTTTGGTGTCAAAAACAGGAAGTCAGATTATTATCTGAATGGCAATAGATTGGGAGAAGGGGAAGTGCAACGAGACCTGGGTGTCCTTGTGCACCAGTCGCTGAAGGTAAGCATGCAGGTGCAGCAGGTGGTTAAGAAGGCAAATGGTATGTTGGCCTTCGTAGCGAGAGGGTTTGAGTACAGGAACAAGGATGTCTTGCTACAGTTGTACAGGGCCTTGTTGAGACCACATCTTGAGTATTGTGTGCAGTTTTGGTCACCTTATCTGAGGAAGGATGTTCTTGCCATGGAAGGAGTGCAGCGAAGATTCACCAGGCTGATACCTGGGATGGCAGGAATGACGTATGAGGAGAGATTGAGTAGATTGGGCTTGTACTTGCTGGAGTTTAGAAGAATGAGAGGGGATCTCATTGAAACTTATAAAATTCTAACAGGACTATACAGACTAGATGCAGGAAGGATGTTCCTGATGGTCGGGGAGTCCAGAACCAGTGGTCACAGTCTAAGGATAAGGGGTAAGCCATTTAGGACAGAGATGAGGAGGAATTTCTTCACCCAGAGGGTGGTGAATCTGTGGAATTCTCTACCAAAGAAGGCAGTTGAGGCCAATTCATTAAATATATTCAAGAAGGAGTTGGATATGTTTCTTAAGGCTAAAGGGATCAAGGGATATGGAGAGAAGGCAGGAACAGGGTACTGAATTTGGATGATCAGCCATGATCTCATTGAATGGCGGAGCAGGCTTGAGGGGCCGAATGGCCTACTCCTGCTCCTATTTTCTATGTTTCTATGTTGTATTGTAGGAAACATGGCAGCCAATTTGTGCACAGCAAGCTCCCACAAACAGCAATGTGATAATGACCAGATAATCTGTTGTAGGAGTTGGTTGAGGAATCAATGTTGTCCAGCACACTGGGAAGAACTCCCCGTCTCTTCTTCAAATAGTGCCATGGGATCTTTTACATCCACCTGAGAGGTCAGATAGAGCATCAGTTTTTCATGTCACACAAAAGACGGCACCTCCGGCAGTGCGGCGCTCCCTCAGCACTGCGCTGGGGTGTCGGCCTAGATTTTTAAGTTCAAGTTTCTTGAGTGGGACTTGAACCCACAACCTTCCTGACTTGGAGCTGAGGGTGATAACTGATCCACGGCTGACACCTAATATTGATCGGGACACCTGGAAAAATCCCCTGCACTTCTCCAAGTAGTTTCAGGGGATTTTTTTTTACATCCACCTGAACCACAGGTGGGACCTTTGTTCGAACATGTTAGCTGAAGAACAGCACCTCCGACAGTGCAGCACTCACTCAGTGCTGCAGTGAGCTCTCAGCCTTGATTAGGTGCTCAAGCCTCTGGAGGGGGTGCTTGAATCCATAACCTTCTGACTCAGAGACAAGAGTGCTACCCACTGAGCCACGAATATTACACTGAAAATGCAGAACAATCAATTCAAATAGGCTTTGGTGCCAGTTATATTTTGAGTACAATGGTAGGCTTCTGATACCAGGATAATGGTAATGTTCAGTCGCCTGTCACTTTAATTCTCCGCTCCACTCCCACTCTGACCTCTCTGTCCTCGGCCTCTTACACTGTTCCAATGAAGCTCAACGTAAGCTCGAGGAACAGCACCTCATCTTTCGGTTAGGCACTTTACAGCCTTCTGGACCCAACATTGAGTTCAACAATTTCAGACCATAACCTCTGCCCCTATTTTTCAGGCTGTTTATGTTTTTGCCATCCCCATTTGCAACATTTAACCACTCCTGCCTCCTCCCCTAGCACATAATGGCCTAGAAATTCAGTTTGGGCCCGCCAGCTGGTTTGCGCCCAAAAGTTAGCGCTGAGCGCGGAGCCAGTTGCGCCCGTCAGATATTCGGCTTTTGCGCCCCAAGTCGGAACCGGGTGCTATTCCAGGGTGTGCCCGCCCCCGCTTGGGGCGCTGAAACTGAATTTCAGCGCTGTAGGCGCCACTGCGCCACCCGATGCGGTGCGGCAGGCTGCGGTACTGCAGGCCTCCTCCTTCTCTTAAGGTGGAGGTGCCTGCAACGGGGAGATCGCCGCTGGATTGTGCCGGCAAATGAGCCCGGCACCACGGAGAAGTGCCGGGCTCGCAGAAAGCAGCCGGCAATGCCGCGGGGGGGGGTGGTGGAGGAGGCCGGGGAAGGAGGTGCGGGCAGGCGGCCGCCGAAAAAGCGGCCAGCCGCACCTCCACCTTTATGCGCCCCACTAAGGCTGCAGTAAGGCCCTGGTCTCCGGATGTAAGTAGCGGCCGCCACGGAGGAGGCGGCGGCAACTGAATATGGGATTCGGGCCGGCATCGGGGCGGAACCGGGGCACTGCGCACACCGATGATGTCATCGGTGCCGGCGCAGCGCTACCAGCTACCGCCGCCATTACCGCAGTGCTGAATATCAGCGCGAACTCCTCTATTGGCGCAAAAGCCCTCTTTGGGCGAAAACTGGGCGCAAAGCCAACCGAATTTCTAGGCCAATGTTCCTTCAGTTTCTTCCTCCCCACCCCACCTCTCTCTGCCTCTGCACCTGCTTATTATCTGTTCCATCTCCAGCCTTCTCCAGTTCTGATGAAGGGTCCCAGACCTGAAACGTTAACTCTGTTTCTCTCTCCACGGATGCTGCCTGGCCTGCTGAGTGTTTCCAGCATTTTCTGTTGTTACTAATGGTAGAACTGTGGCTGTGGAGAACTTACTGGGAGAGGCTGGGCAGAGGGGAAAGAAGGGAATTTACTGACGATTGATGAAAATCGAGTTTATGAATCAGAATAGTTTTTGATCCTTTTAGCAACTTGAAAATAAAATGGGCGTCATAGAATCTTACAGCACAGAAGGATCTTTGAAAGAGCTCTCCAATTAGCCCCACAGCCAAGTCAGAAAAATATCCGTTCACCTCTACTCTCTGCCTCTTATCCCTTAGTCAATTTTGCACCCAAGTTACCACTGTCCCTTTCATCCTATGTACTTCTATTTTCTAAATAAATCTGTTATGTAGTACTTTATCAAATGCCTTTTGAAAGTGCATATATACAACCTCTACTGCACTCCCTTTATCAGCCCTTTCTGTTACTCCATCAAAGAACTCAGTCAGGTTAGTCAGACACGATTTGCCTTTAACAACTCCATGCTGGCTGTCCCTTATTAACCCATGCTTCTCCAAATGAGAATTAATGTTGTCCTTGACAATGGTCTCTAGTAGTTTTCCCAGCACTGATGTTAGACTGATTGGCCTGTAGTTCCAAGGTTTTGAATAGGGGTGCAGTCCTCCAGTCCACTAGCACCACTCCCATATCCAAGAAGGATTGAAGAGGAACTTTGGCTCAGAATTGTTGAGCTGGAGTGGGAGCTGCAGACATTGCGATGCATCAGGGAGGGGGGTAGTTACCTGGACACTTTGTTCCAGGAGGTAGTCACACCCTTTAGGTTAAGTATTAGTTTAGAGTTCGTCAGTGGTCAGGGACAGGAGGGTGTGACCACGAGTCAGCAAGGTATGGGGACTCAGGATGTATTGATGGGGGAGCCTCAGCCCTGGACCTTGTCCAACAGGTACGAGGTACTTTCTACCTGTATGGATGAGGAAAAGGACTGCAAGGAGGATGGGCAAGCTGACCATGCCACTGTGGTACAGGGGGCCATCCAAGTGGGGGGAGAAGGAAGGAATGTGGTAGTGGTAGGGGACAGTATAGTCAGGGGGATAGATGTTGTTCTCTGCAGCCGCGAAAGAGAGTCCCGAAGGATGTGTTGCCTGCCCAGTGCCAGGGTTAAGGATATCTCCTCGCGGCTGGAGAAGAACTTGGTGTGGGAGGGGGAGGATCCAGTTGTCGTGGTTCATGTAGGAACCAACGACATAGGTAGAACTAAGAATAAGGTTCTGCTGAGGGAGTTTGAGGAGCTAGGGTCTAAATTAATAAGCAGGATCTCAAGGGTAATAATCTTTGGATTACTACCTGAGCCACGTGCAAATTGGCATAGGGTCAAGCAGATCAAAGAGTTAAATGCATGGCTCAAAGAGTGGTGTGGGAAGAAGGGGTTTCAATTCATGGGGCACTGGCACCAGTGCTGGGAAAAGAGGGAGCTGTTCCGTCGGGACGGGCTCCACTTAAACCGGGCTGGGACCAGTGTCCTGGCGAATCGAATAACTAGGGCTGTAGATAGGGCTTTAAACTAAAAAAGGCGGGGGGGTCAGGTGAGGAGAAATTTAGAAATCTAAAGAGAAATGTGAAGGCAATAGAGCAGTGTAGCGATTTGGGTAAAAATAAGCAGAGTGTGACAGGAAGGGACAGAGGGGGAAAAATTCAGTATCGCCCCGTTTGGGACGCCTTTAGCGGCCGTGCGCAAAGTTTAGCGCCTGGCGCTAATTATCGCCTCCGACGGCAAACTTGGCTTTTATCGCCCCTGGAGGTGATTGGAGCGCTAAATCAGGCACTTCATACCTGTCTTAAGGCGCAAAGGCCGAGGAGCGAGGCACTACCTCAGAGCGCTGGCGAAGCTCATGTGATGTCAGTCAGCAATGGAACACAGACACACTCGCGCCGGCCAGTTCTTAAAGGGGAGGTCTGACGAAAGGTCATCGACCTGAAACGTTAACTCTGTTTCTCTCTTCACAGATGCTGCTTGACCTGCTGAGTTTCTCCAGCATTTTTCTGTTTTTATCTTAAAGGGGAGGGTTGATTTTGCACTCCATCCACATCCTACTCATTGCAGCCTTGAATCTTGGCCTGGAGAGACCTGGACATCAAATCTGCTGGAAAGAACAATGGATAGACCCAGGGAAAGAGCTCAGAGTGCAGCCCCCAAAGTCTCTTCTAAATAGATACAAGGAAGGGCAAATCAAAATGAACCTGCAAAGTGCTGCTCAGTCCCCAAAACTCCTTCACACAGCATTGAATCTCTCCAGAAGTCTCTCTCTCTCAGAATGCGTGGTGCAAAAATGTCACCAACAAAAAAAGGCAGGAAGCGGTCGCCTTTAAATAGCGCTCCCCCAGTCCCTTCCTGACTGCAAAACGCTCCCCTCAACCTGTCGTTGCTAGCGGCAGGCGGCAAGGCAGGGGGCGCCACTCAATATCCGGTTCGGGGCGCTAACGGGGCGTTGTGCACTCGACTGACGTCACAATCTGCCGGCGCAGGAGATCGTGGCGGTAGTGTTTAACACCGCCGCAAAATGTCTAGTTAATTTCACGAGCGGTGCAAACATCGCCGCGCCCGGGCGCTAGTCACTTTGCGCCCCATTAGTGCCCTCTTAAGGTGCTAACAGGAGGCGCAAACAACTGAATTTTTCCCCCAGAGAGTTTAATGGTAGCAGTGCAGCAGAGAATAAGGTCAAAGCAGGGAATAATGGTAAAAACTTTAAATTAAAGGCTCTTTATCTGAATGCACAAAGCATTCATAACTAGATGAACTAGTGGCACAAATGGAGATAAATGGGTTTGATCTAATAGCCATTACAGAGACATGGTTGCAAGGTGGCCAAAGTTGGGAACTAAATGTTCCAAGGTACTTGACATTTCAAAAAGACAGGCAGAATGGAAAAGGTCGCGGGGGTGGGGTGGGGGGTGGGGGGTAGCCCTGATAATAAAGGATGACATAAGGACCGTAGAGAGAAAGGATCTTGGCTCGGAAGATAGAATCTGTATGAGTGGAGATAAGGAATAACAAGGGGCAGAAAACAGTGGTGGGAGCAGTATATAGGCCCGCTAAAAGTAGCTATACCATTGGATAGAATATTAATCAAGAAATAGTAGGAGCTTGTAGGGTCTAATGAGGGTGAGGAACTTAACGTAATTAATATAAGTAGAGAAAATGTACTAGAGAAACTAATGGGACTAAAAGCCGACAAATCCCCTGGACCTGACGGCCTACATCCTAGGGTTCTAAAAGAGGTGGCTGAAGAGATAGTGGGTGCATTGGTTTTGATCTTCCAAAATTCCTTAGATTCTAGAACAGTCCCAGAAGATTGGAAGGTGGCAAATCTAACACCGCTATTCAAAAAAGGAGGGAGAGAGAAAACAGGGAACTACAGGCCAGTTAGCCTGACATCAGTCATCGGGGAAATGCTGGAATCCATTGTTCAGGTCGTGGTATCAGGACACTTAGAAAATCATAACATGATTAGGCAGAGTCAACATGGTTTTATGAAAGGGAAATCGTGTTTGACAAATTTATTAGAGTTTTTTGAGGATGTAACTAGTAGGGTAGATAAAGGGGAACCAGTGGATGTAGTATATTTGGATTTCCAAAAGGCATTCGATAAGGTGTCACATAAAAGGTTATTACACAAGATTAGGGTTCATGGGGTTGGGGGTAATGTAATAGCATGGATAGAGGATTGGTTAACGGGCAGAAAACAGAGAGTAGGGATAAACGGAATTTTTTCAGGTTGGCAGGTTGTTACTAGTGGGGTGCCTCAAGGATCAGTGTTGGGGCCTCAGCTATTTACAATCTATATTAATGACCTAGATGAAGGGACTGAGTGTAATGTATCCAGGTTTGATGACGATACAAAGCTAGGTGAGACAGTAAGACAGAGAGTCTGCAAAGGGATATCGATAGACTGAGTGAGTGGGCAGTAAGGTGGCAGATGGAGTATAATGTGGGGAAATGTGAGGTTATTCACTTTGGTAGGAAGAATAGAAAAACAGAATATTTTTTAAATGGTGAGAAACTTTTAAATGTTGGTGTTCAGAGAGATTTGGGTGTCCTCGTGCAAGAAACACAGAAAGCTAGCATGCAGGTACAGCAAGCAATAAGGAAGGCAAATGGCATGTTGGCCTTTATTGCAAGGGGGTTGGAGTATAAGAGTAAGGAAATCTTACTCCAATTGTACAGGGCCTTGGTGAGACCACACCTGGAGTACTGTGCACAGTTTTGGTCTCCTTATCTGAGGAAGGATATACTTGCCTTGGAGGCGGTGCAATGAAGGTTCACTAGATTGATCCCTGGGATGAGAGGGCTGTCCTATGAGGAGAGATTGAATAGATTGGGCCGATACTCTCTGGAGTTTAGAAGAATGAGAGGTGATCTCATTGAAACATACAAGATTCTGAAGGGGGTTGACAGGGTAAATGCTGAGAGGTTGTTTCCCCTGGCTGGAGAATCTAGAACTAGGGGGCATAGTCCCAGGACAGGGGGTAGGCCATTTAGGACTGAGATGAGGAGAAATTTCTTCACTCAGATGGTGGTGAATCTTTGGAATTCTCTACCCCAGAGGGCTGTGGAGGCTCAGTCGTTGAGTATATTCAAGGCTGAGATCGATAGATTTTCGGACTCTAGGGGAATCAAGGGATATGGAGATCTGGCAGGAAAGTGGAGTTGAGGTCCATGATCAGCCATTATCTTATTGAATGGGGGCTGTATAGCCTACTCCTGCTCCTAGTTCCACCCAGCTTTGTATCATCAGCAAACTTGGATATATTACATTTGGTCCCCTCATCCAAATCATTGATGTAAATTGTGAATAGCTGAGGCCCAAGCACTGATCCTTGCGGTACCCCACTAGTTACAGCCTGCTAACTCAAAAATGACCCGTTTATTCCTACTCTCTGTTTTCTGTCCGTTACCAATCCTCAATCCATGCTAGTATATTACCCCCAATCCCATGAGCCCTAATTTTGTTTAATAACCTCTTGTGTGGCACCTTATCGAATGCCTCTGAAAATCCAAATACACCACATCCACTGGTGCCCCCTTATCTATTCTGCTAGTTACAAACTTAACTTGGCACTGATTGAGGATTGGTTAATTGACAGAAAACAGGGAGTAGGAATAAACAGGGCTTTTTTGGGTTGGCAGGCTGTAACTAGCAGGGTACAACTATTTACAATCTATATTAATGACTTAGATAAAGGGACTGAGTGTAACGTATCCACGTTTGCTGAGGATACAAAGTTAGGTGGGAAAGTAAGCTGTGAGGAGGACGCAAAGAGGCTGCAGAGAGATATAGACAGGTTAACTGAGTGGGCAAGAACATGGAAAATGGAATACAATGTTTGGAAGTGTGAAGTTATCCACTTTGGTAGGAAAAACAAAAAAGCAGAATATTTTTTGAATGGTGAGACTGGGAAATGTTTGCATTCTGAGGGACCTGGGTGTCCTTGTACACGAATCACAGCAAGTTAACCTGCAGGTACAGCAAGCAATTAGGAAAGCAAATGGTGTGTTAGCTTTTGTTGCAAAGGGATTAGAGTACAAGAGTAAAGAAGTCTTCCTGCAATTATACAGGGCATTGGTGAGGCCACACCTGGAGTACTGTGTACAGTTCTGGTCTCCGTACCTAAGGGAAGGACATACTTGCCTTAGAGGGAGTGCAGCGAAGGTTGGCTGAACTGATTCCTGGGATGGGGGGATTGTCCTATGAGGAGAGATTGAGTAGACTAGGCCTATATTCCCTAGAGTTTAGAAGAATGAGAGGTGATCTCATTGAAATATGCAAAATTCTTAAGGGGTTTGACGGGGTTAAAGCTGAGATTTTTCCCCTGGCTGGGGAATCTAGAGCACAGGGTCACAGTCTCAAAATAAGGGGTCGACCATTTAGGACCGAGATGAGGAGGAATTACTTCACTCAGAGAGTGGTGAATCTTTGGAATTCTCTACCCCAGAGGGCCGTGGAGGCTCAGTCGTTGAGTATATTCAAGACAGAATTGATAGATTTTTGGGAACTAAGGAAATGAAGGGATATGGGGATCAGGCGGGAAAGTGGAGTTGAGGTAAAAGATCAGCCACAATCTGATTGATTGGCGGAGCAGACTCGAAGGGCCAAATGACCTTTTCTATTTGTATGTTCTTATGAAAGATTGTGGTCTGCGCTTCTTATATCCACACACTAGCTTCCCTCAGCAACCTAGGATGCATCACATCTGGACCGGGTGACTTGTTAACTTTGAGTGATGCCAACCTACTTAGCACTTCCTTTCTATCTACTTTTATCCTATCCAATATCTTTACTTCCCCCTCCTCTTCATTAACTTCATCCTCTTCTTTTGTGAAAACAGATGCAAAGTATTCATTCAGTACCTCAGTCATGCCCTCTGTTTCCACAAGATTTCCTTTTTTCCCTTTTATGTTATTTCAATCCCCCTCAGAATCTTATATGTTTCAATGAGATCACCTCTCATTCTTCTAAACTCCAGAGAGTATCGGCCCAATCTACGCAAACTCTCCTCATAGGACAACCCTCTCATCCCAGGGATCAATCTCGTGAACCTTCGTTGCACCGCCTCTGAGGTAAGTATGTCCTTCCTCAGATAAGGAGATCAAAACTGTGCCCAGAGCTCCAGGTGTGGTCTCACCAAGGCCCTGTACAATTGTAGCAAGACTTCCTTACTCTTATACTCCAACCCCCTTACAATAAAGGCCAACATGCCATTTGCCTTCCTAATTGCTTGCTGTACCTGCATGCTAACTCCCTGTGTTTCCTGTACGAGGACACCTAAATCGCTCTAAACACCAACATTTAAAAGTTTCTCACCATTTAAAAAATATTCTGTTTTTCTATTCTTCCTACCAAAGTGAATAACCTCACATTTCCTCACATTGTACTCCATCTGCCACCTTATTGCCCACTCACTTAACCTGTCTATATTCCTTTGCAGGCTCTTTGTGTCCTCCTCACGGCTTACTTTCCCGCCTAGTTTTGTATCGTCAGTAAAAGTTGCATACATTGCACTCGGTCCCTTCATCTAAGTCATTAATATAGGTTGTAAATAGCTGAGTCCCAATCACTGATCCTTGCGGTACCAATGTGGATGTTCTCCCACTGCAACACATTCCACTTGTCCTACTTCATTCCCCAGAACCAGATCCAGCAGTGCTTCCTTCCTCACTGGACTAGAGACATATTGATTAAGAAAGTTCTCCTGTACAAATTTTAGGAATTCTTCACCCTCCTTGCCCTTTACGCTGTTTATTCCTCGGTCTATATTCGGGTCATTGAAATCCCCTACTATTACTGCTCTATTATTTTTATATTTCTCTGAAATCTGCCTACAGATTGTTCCTCTATCGCCTTCTCACTGTTTGGGGATCTATAGTAAACTCCCAGCAATGTAACAGCTCCTTTTCTGTTCCTTACCTCTAACCAAATAGACTCAGTCTTTGAACCTCTAGTATATCATCCCTCCGTAGAACTGTAATACTATCCTTGATCAATACTGCCACACCCCTTCCTGTCTTTGTTCTTCCCTATTCCTCCTGAATACATTGTAACCAGGAATGTTTAGTTCCCATTCCTGCCCATGTTGAAGCCAGGTCTCCATTATAGCCACTATACTATAACCCCATGTGGCAACTTGTGCCTGCAGCTCATCAACCTTATTTGGCCTTTATTGCAAAGGGGTTGGAGTATAAAAGCAGGGAAGTCCTGTTACAACTGTACAGGGTGTTGGTGAGACCACACCTTGAGTACTGTACAGTTTTGGTCTCCTTATTTAAGGAAGGATATACTTGCATTGGGGGCAGTTCAGAGAAGGTTCACACAGTTGATTCCTGAGATGAGGGGATTGACTTATGAAGAAAGGTTGAGCAGGTTGGGCTTATATTCATTGGAATTTAGAAGAATGAGAGGTGATCTTATTGAAGTATTAAATACTGAGGGGGCTCGACAGGGTAGATGCTGAGAGAATGTTTCCCCTTGTGGGGAAATCTAGAACTCGGGGGCACAGTTTCAGAATAAAGGGTCGCCATTTTATAACTGAGATGAGGAGGAATTTCTTCTCAGAGGGTCGTAAATCTGTGGAATTCTCTGACCTAGAGAGCTGTGGAGGCTGGGTCATTAAATACATTTAAGGTGGAGATAGACAGATTTTTACAAGGTAAGGGAGTGAAGGGTTATGGGGAGCGGACAGGGAAGTGGCTTTGAGCCCAAGATTAGCCATGATCTTATTGAATGGCGGAGCAGGCTCGAGGGGCCAAATGACCAACTCCTGCTCCTACGTCTTATGTTCTTATGTTTTTATGTAACATTCCTCGCATTAGCACAGATGCATTCCAATACCACGCTAGTCGGCTTTGGTTTTTTCCCTCCATCTAATTCCTGCTCTTTCTACGCTATTCTTTATTCTCCTACAATATATCAGTGACTACACTTCAAAAGTACTTCACTGGCTGTAAAGCCCTGTGGGACGCCCTGAGGTCATGAAAGGCGCTATAAAAATGCAGGTATTTTTCTTTTCGGTTACTGTTTGTCCCTCCTAGTTTTCTATGCACCTTGTCTCGCCTCTCTGCTGCTATGTCCTGGTTCCCCTCCCCCTGCCAAATTAGTTTAAACCCACCCTCCCCAACAGTACTAATTAACAGAAAACGCTGGAAAAACTCAGCAGGTCAGGCAGCATCCGTGGAGAGAGAAACAGAGTTAACGTTTCAGGTCGACCTTCCCTTTTGTTCTTTCACCCCCTCCCCTGTTTCCCAGCCCCTAAACCTGCTTTCCATTTCCTGCTTTATTCCAGTTCTGACGAAAGGTCTCCGACCTGGAACGTTGACTCTGTTTCTCTCTCCACGGATGTTGCCTGGCCTGCTGAGTTTTTCCAGCGTTTTCTGTTGTTATTTCGGATTTCCAGCATCCGCAGTATTTTGCTATCGTACTAATTAACCTCCCGGTGAGGACATTGGTCCCAGCCCTGTTCAGGTGCAACCCGTCCGGCTTGTACAGGTTCCTATTGCCCCAGAACTGGTCCCAATGTCCCAGGAATCCAAAGACCTCCCTCCTGCACCATTTCTCCAGCTACGCATTCACCTGCACTATCTTCCTGTTTCTGTACTCACTCGCATGTAGCACAAGGAGTACTCCAGAGATGACCACCCTTGAGGTCCTGTCCTTCAATCTTTTATCGTAGCTCCTAAAGCTCTGCCTGTAGGACCTCAAACCTTTTTCTACCCGTATCATTGGTTCCAACGTGGATCACGACTCCTGGCTGTTCCCATTCCTCTCAACAACAACTTGTATTTATATAGCGCCTTTAATGTAGTAAAACATCCCAAGGCACTGCACAGGAGTATTTCAAGACAAAAAATTTGACACCGATCCACTTAAGGATACATTTTTAAAAATTCTTTTATAGGATGTGGGCGTCGCTGACAAGGCCAGCATTTATTGCCCATCCCTAGTTGCCCTCGAAGGTGGTGGTGAGCCGCCTTCTTGAACCGCTACAGTCCGTGTGGTGAAGGTGCTCCCACAGTGCTGTTAGGGAGGGAGTTCCAGGATTTTGACCCAGCGACGATGAAGGAACGGCCTGATATATTTCCAAGTCAGGATGGTGTGTGACTTGGAGGGGAACTTGGAGGTGGTGGTGTTCCCATGCGCCTGCTGCCCTTGTCCTTCTAGGTGGAAGAGGTCGCAGGTTTGGGAGGTGCTGCCGAAGAAGCCTTGGCGAGTTGCTGCAGTGCATCTTGTAGATGGTACACACTGCAGCCACGGTACGCCGGTGGTGGAGGGAGTGAATGTTTAAGGTGGTGGATGGGGTGCCAATCAAGCGGGCTGCTTTGTCCTGGATGGTGTCGAGCTTCTTGAGTGTTGTTGGAGCTGCACTCATCCAGGCAAGTGGAGAGTATTCCATCACACTCCTGACCTGTGCCTTGGAGATGGTGGAAAGGCTTTGGGGAGTCAGAAGGTGCGACACTCGCCACAGAATACCCAGTCTCTGACCTGCTCTTGTTGCCACAGTATTTATGTGGCTGGTCCAGTTAGGCTTCTGGTCAATGGTGACCCCTAGGATATTGATGGTGGGGGATTCGGCGATGGTAATACCTTTGAATGTCAAGGGGAGGTGGTGAGACTCTCGTTTGTTGGAGATAGTCATTGCCTGGCACTTCTGTGGCACGAATGTTACCTGCCACTTATCAGCCCAAGCCTGAACGTAGTCCAGGTCTTGTTGCATGCGGGCATGGACTGCTTCATTATCTGAGGAGTTGTGAATGGCGCTGAACACTGAGCAGTCATCAACAAACATCATCATTTCTGACCTTATGATGGAGGGAAGGTCATTGATGAAGCAGCTGAAGATGGTTGGGCCTAGGACACTGCCCTGAGGAACTCCTGCAGTGATGTCCTGGGGCTGTGATGATTGACCTTCAATCACCACAACCATCTTCCTTTGTGCTAGGTATGACTCCAGCCAGTGAATTAGGGCAGGTGACCAAAAGCTTGGTTAAAGAGGTAGGTTTTAAGGAGCGTCTTAAAGGAGGAAAGAGAGGTAGCGAGGTGGAGAGGTTTAGGCAGGGAATTCCAGAGCTTAGGGCCTAGGCAACAGAGGGCAGAATGCCCTGCACCCGTTCAGTGTCGTGTGACATTTCAGCACAACTTTTACTAGATTTAACGGTATGAAGGCAAATACTGTTGATGGGTCCCCATTAATGGCCTTACCGCTTTTAATTACAACAACAGCTTGTATTGATATAGCGCCTTTGACATAATAAAATGTCCCAAGGAACTTCACAGGCACGATTATAAGACAAAACTTGACACCGAGCCACACAAGGAGATATTACGACAGGCTTGGTCAATGAGATTGGTTTTAAGGAGCATCTTCAAGGAGGAGAGGGAGGTAGCGAGGCGGAGAGGTTTAGGAAGGGAATTCCAGAGCTTGGGGCCCAGGCAGCTGAAGGCACGGCCGCCAATGGTGGAGCGATGGAAATCGGGGATGCTCAAGGAGGTCAGAATTGGAGGAACGCAGAGACCTCGGAGGGTTGTGAGGCTGGAGGAGGTGACAGAGGTTAGAGAAAATGATTCCTGTTCGGGTTTTTGTTTCTGGTGATTCAGAAAAAGTTAAAAAAAAACAAATACACATCCTGAACTTTAAAAGACTATATAGTTTGAATTGGAACTGCTGATTGATTGGGCAGCCCAGTCCTGATAGGCTGGCTGTTTTGGCCAGAAACGGACAAGAAAACTGTATTGGGATTCTTGGGAAAACACTTTCCTTTGACTCAGTAAAGGAATGACTTGTAAAGTGACCCCAACATTGCGGTAGATGATTAAAAGTCACCATTTCTGTACAGATGAGGAAGTAACGCTCCACCAAAAAAAAAATCTCTAACACTAGTAAAAGTATTTAAGGGCCGTCCTGGATTTTTATTTTTTTGGTAATTCCTTGCCGGCTCACAGAGAATTTTGTGCAGAGAACATTGACTGGATGGACCTGTAGCGGTGAAGCCGGGGGGATCAAATAACAAGGTGACGTAAGGCACCCCATCCATGGAGCCAGGTCGCTCTATTTAAAATGCTTCGATTCACCAAAGTTCAGTGTTTGGGAGGTTAGCTCAGGTAAGTCGTACCTGGAAAATAATCCCCCTGTGGTAAAGCCAGGCACCCAAACCATCTCGCTGCAGTCTAAAGCCTTCACAGAGTTAATACTAATGCAGTCTGTGTGAATGAAATGGTTCGGTTAATCATTTAATTTTATATTTTTCAGTTCGTCCTGTTCTTGAATATGGTAAGCGAACCTCAAACAACTTCAGCTAACTTTACGTAACTTTTGTACTGTGTCCATGTTGCAAGTCAAGCTGCATATTATTATTCGATTGTTGATAACTGTGTTATGCAACCATATATTTTTTTTACATTTTATTTTAAGAGCTGCTGCCTGCAAGATAACTACACCCCTCTGTTTAATGATGCCTTTGAGGTGATTCACCAACAACATCTGCACCCCTCGTCCCAGTTCAGGCAGGATCCTGCCCTCCAGTATCTGTCAAGCAAGTATCTCATTGTGTTCCTCTGTTACTCGGCTTCAGTCGCTGCGAGTTATTCGTGGTCGCGGGGCTCCGCTTTCCCTTTGGATAATCCAATTCCCTTCTTGTTAAGGTCCTTCAATCTCGATGTACAGTTTCCAGCACCATCAGGAGACGAGGCCTGGTCCTTACTGCACTCTGGATGCCCAATCCCAACACTTGCAGGACGCAGTAAGTTCAACAACAAAAAAAACTGAGCATTTAGGAAAGAGTTTGTGAGCGGCTGGATGGATCGATGATAATAATCGATTAAATAATGGATGGGCTGATGGTGCAAAGACTACTGGTTAAAGTAAAGATGAGATTTTAGTTTTTACAGCGAGTTGTTGTGATCTGGAATGTGCTGCCTGAAAGGCGGTGGAAGCAGATTCAATAGTAACTTTCAAAAGGGAATTGGAGAAATACTTGAAAAGGGAAATCAATTGCACGTCTCTGGGGAAAGAGCAGGGGGAGTGGGGCTAATTAGAGAGCTCTTTCAAAGAGCCGGCACAGGCACGATGGGCCGAATGGCCTCCTTCTGTGCTGTATCATTCGATGATTCTATAAAGGAATCATTGAATAACAGGATTGTGATGGAGCAGTAACTGGGATTGTGGCCAAGAGTAACTGGCCCAAAATATTGTCTGATTTCTTGTGGGCAGCTCACTATCTAAAGATGTATTTACGCTGTGAGTTTGGGGCCTCCGCCCGGTGATTTCAGAGCTTAAAAAGAAAAGAAAGAACTTGCATTTCTATAGCGCCTTTCACAACCACCGGCCGTCCCAAAGCACTTTACAGCCAATGGCGTACTTTTTGAAGTGTAGTCACTGTTGTAATGTAGGAAACGCGGCAGCCAATTTGCGCACAGCAAGCTCTCACAGACAGCAATGTGATAATGACCAGATAATCTGTTTTAATGATGTTGGTTGAGGGATAAATATTAGCCAGGACACCGGGGAGAACTCCCCTTGCTCTTCTTCGAAATAGTGCCTTGGGATCTTTTACGTCCACCTGAGAGAGCAGACGGGGCCACGGTTTAATGTCTCAACTGAAAGACACTTGGCTCTGGAGTGAAACAGTGTGAGACTCCCCTGGAGGGGGGGGCCGAGGGTCTCACACCCCTTGGGTTTGACACCAAGTGGAATGTAAATCTAGTACAGTGTCAAACCTATTCAGGGAATCTGTTGGAGACTTTGTAAACCGACCTGATCTTAGGTGTTTAGAGAGTGAGGATTCTCCCCCTCCACACCTTCTATATATTTACATTTCTAACTTCGGGGAGAGGGCTAACTCCTCCCCGCCCTCTCCTCTCCTCCCCTTCCCTCTCCTCCCCTCTTAGAGGGGAGGGGTGGTGGAGAGGGGAGGGGAAGAAGAGGGAAAGGAGAGAAGAGAGAAGGAGAGGGGAGGAGGAGGAGAGTAGAGGGGAGGAGAGGAGAGGAGAGGGAAGGAGAGTAAAGGGAGGGATGGAAGGAGTAGGAGAGGAGAGGGGAGTTGAGTGGAGGGGAGGAGAGGGGAGGAGGAGGGGAGGAGAGGGGGGAGGGGAGGAGGAGAGGAGGAGTGGGGAGAGGAGAGGAGGAGAGGAGGAGTGGGGAGAGGAGAGGAGGAGGGGAGCAGGAGGAGAGGAGAGGGGAGAGGGGAGGAGGAGAGGAGGAGTGGGGAGAGGAGAGGAGGAGGGGAGCAGGAGGAGAGGAGTGGGGAGAGGGCACTACTCATGCATATCCAGACACAGGCTGAGTCTTCACCTCAACATGACAGGGAGGCAGGAGCCAAGCAATGTAAACTGGGTTTGGCTTGGTGAAACCCATACTGTAGCCACGAGACTCGGGCCATTAGCTGCTGTGTTAGCACATCCCAAGTGTGCAGTATGATGCCGAGAGAGTGTTGCATTGTCGGAGATCTCCCTCCTTCACTCTGATGTTTAAAAAGGATATAGAGGCCCTGAAAAAGGTGCAAAAAAAGATTCACAAGGATGATACCAGGACTGAGAGGTTATCATGATCAGGAAAGGCAGAACAGGCTGGGGCTCTTTTCTCTAGAAAAGAGAAGGCTGAGGGGTGACCTGATCGAGGTCATTAAGATTATGAAGGGGTTTGATAGGGTAGACGTGGAAAAGATGTGTCCGCTTGTGGGGGAGTCCAAAACTAGAGGCCATAAATATAAGATAGTCACCAATAAGTCCAATAGGGAATTCAGGAGAAACTTCTTTACCCAGAGAGTGGTGAGAATGTGGAACTCGCTACCACAGGGAGTGGTTGAGGTGAATAGTATAGATACATTTAAGGGGAAGCTAGATAAGCACATGAGGGAGAAAGGAATAGAAGGATATGTTGATGGGGTGAGATGAAGAGGGGTGGGGAGGAGGCTGGTGTGGAGCAGAAACCCCGGCACGGACCAGTTGGACTGAATGGCCTGTTTCTGTGCTGTAAATTCTATGTAATTCTATGATGTTACACTGAGGCCCTTGTCTGCCTGTTCCAATGGTTCAGGTGGGTGTTCAAGATCCCATGGCACTACTTGAAGAACAAATTAATTGGCCAATGTATCTCCCCCAACCAATACACCGCAAGGAAACAAACAGGCCGTTCATCTTCTAGCTGTGGGATTGTGCTGTGCACAAGATGGCTAAGTTTGCCTAAATAACAAAAGGATCCAATGTTGGTGAAAGGCTTTGGGTAATTTCTGAGAGCTGTGATTAGGTGGTATAGAAATGCAAGTATTCTTAACCAGAAAGAAATATTTATTGCTAGACTACAATAATATCAAATTAGAATGGCATGACTGTCAGTCCAACAAAGAAGCTAGAAATTATTGTTAACAATATTCGCAAATATGTGACATTCCTGTGTCCCCTATTTTAGTACAGATACAGTCCATTTATTTTAAACAAAGCCTAACAGAAAATGTTGGAAACACTCAGCAGGTCAGTCAGTATCGGAGGAGAGAAGATAGGAGTTAATATTTCAGGTATAGACTCTTCATCAAACATTTTCTTTTTCCCCCCATTTATTTTAAAATGACTAAAAAAAGGAACGCCCTTTAATAATATTACTCACCGTAATTTCTAGGCTATGTACTGAGGGAGTGCTGCACTGTTGGAGGTGCCATTTTTCAATGAAACGTTAAACCAAGGCCTTCTTGCCTTCTCATAGGAGCAAGAGTAGGCCATTCAGCCCCTTGAGTCTGTTCTCAAAGAAGAGCAGGGGATTTCTCTTGGGTGACTTGGAGCTAATACTTATCCCTCAGCCAACATCACTAAAAAAAAGCAGATGATCTGAGCATTTATCTCATTGTTGTTCATGTGTAGAAAATTGGTTGCTGCTGCCTTCCCCCACTTTAGGACAGTGACTGAGTGCTTGAGGCGGTGAAATGGTTATATATAAATGCAGGTTCTTTATCATTTGTAATAATGTAGGTCAGATTCCAATGTATTTAGGAAGATATTCAGAGGCACAGTGTCAGCTGTGGCTCAGTGGGTATCGCTCTCGCCTCTGAGTCAGAAGGTTGTGGGTTCGAGTTCCACTCCAGAGACTTGAGCACAAAAATCTAGGCTGACACTCCCAGTGCAGTACTGAGGGAGTGTCACACTGTTGGAGGTGCCATCTTCCTGGATGAGGTGTTAAACCGAGGCCCCGTCTGCCCTTTCAGGTGGACGTAAAAGATCCCATTGCACAATTCTGAAGAAGATCTGGGTGTGCAAGTACACAGATCCCTGAAGGCGGCGGAACAGGTGGATAAGGTGGTAAAAAAGGCATATGGGATACTTGCCTTCATTAGCCGAGGCATTGAATATAAGAGCAAGGAGGTTATGATGGAGCTGTATAAAACACTGGTTAGGCCACAGCTGGAATACTGTGTGCAGTTCTGGTCGCCACACTACAGGAAGGATGTGATCGCGTTGGAGAGGGTGCAGAGGAGGTTCACCAGGATGTTACCAGGGCTGGAGCGCTTCAGCTATGAAGAGAGACTGGGCAGATTGGGTTTGTTTTCCTTGGAGCAGAGGAGGCTGAGGGGGGACATGATTGAGGTGTACAAAATTATGAGGGGCATAGATAGGATGGATACTGAGGAGCTTTTTCCCTTAGTAGAGGGGTCAATAACTAGGGGGCATAGATTCAAGGTAAAGGGCGGGAGGTTTAGAGGGGATTTGAGAAAGAACTTTTTCACCCAGAGGGTGGTTGGAGTCTGGAACTCACTGCCTGAAAGGGTTGTGGAGGCAGGAACCCTCACAACATTTAAGAAGCATTTGGATGAGCACTTGAAATGCCACAGCATACAAGGCTACGGACCAAATGCTGGAATATGGGATTAGATTAGACAGGGCTTGATGGCCGGCGCGGACACGATGGGCCGAAGGGCCTCTATCCGTGCTGTATAACTCTATGACTCTATGACTCTAAGAGCAGGGGGGGTTATCCCTGGTGTCCTGGGGCCGATATTTATCCCTCAATCAACATCACTGAAACAGATGATCTGTTCATTATCACGTTGCTGTTTGTGGGAGCTTGCTGTGCACAAATTGGCTGCCGCGTTGCCTACATTACAACAGTGACTACACTTCAAATAGTACTTCCTTGGCTGTAAAGCACTTTAGGATGTCCTGAGGTCGTGAAAGGCGCTATAGAAATGCAAGTCTTTCTTTTCTTTCAATGTTAAGCATGTTTGAGATCCAGGCTGCAGTGAACTTCTCCTTTCAATGCTCATTCTCCGAGTAAAAGCACAACCATATGAGGAGCAACACAGCGGGGATTTTATCTAACCCCGTGATTCTAACCAGACCTCTACTTTTATATCTCCAGATGGATTTTAACCTCGACAGCAACAAACTAATATATGAGAATGGATCCCAGAATCCAAACTATTTTCCACAGAATCACATCCCAGATTCCTTTATCCCAAGACAAGGAAAAGGTTTGTCTTCTCATTCTCACTCACATTAACCCCCCCCCCCCCCCCAACTATTTGGTCAGATTTTCCTGTGGGTCCTGTTCTGTTATCAAGTTTTTTCTTTATTCGTTCTCTGGATGTGGGCGTTGCTGGCAAGGCCAGCATTTATTGCCCATCCCTAATTGCCCTCGAGGAGGTGGTGGTGAGCCACCTTCTTGAACCGCTGCAGTCCGTGTGGTGAAGGTACCCCTTTGTAGCGGTTTGGTACAGAGTGGCTTGTTGTTTCAGAGAGCAGTTAAGAGTCAACCACATTGGTGTGGATCGGGAGTCACATATCGGCCAGACCGGGTAAGGACGGCAGATTTCCTTCCTGAAAGGACATTAGTGAACCAGATGGGTTTTCACAACAATCCGGTAGTTTCATGGTCACCATTACTGATACTAGCTTTTTATTCCAGATTTATTTATTCTGGAGTTACAGCACTGGAACAGAAATTCCTCTCTGCATTATTTTAACACCTGCGTTGAGTAGCGCAGAGAACAATTTGGCTCCTCAATCCAGATGTTAACACATACACTAAGGAACTGGTTAACACTCCAGTGTTGAGTAGCGCAGAGAGCAATTTGGTACCAATAAGGGTTTGGCGCCCACAGCACATGCTAGGAAATCGACCCCGTTTCGTTCAATGACCACAACAGCGATGACTCCCCCTTTTACTGATTGTGCTAACTCCATTGCAGGCAGGAAGAGGCTGCGCCTCTACGAGTTTCTGAGCGAATCTCTCCACGATTCCGAGATGTCCGACTGCATTCAGTGGGTGGACAGGAAGAGCGGCATCTTCCAATTCATCTCCAAGAACAAGGAGAAAGTGGCGGAGATGTGGGGCAGGAGAAAGGGCAATCGGAAAACCATGACCTACCAGAAAATGGCCCGGGCTCTGAGAAACTACAGCCGGACGGGAGAGATTGTGAAGGTCCGCAGGAAGTTAACCTACCAGTTCGATGCCCAGGTCCTGCAGAGACTGGGTACTGGCCCAAGCTCCCAATATCCCCACACCGACCTGGAACACTATGGCTGTGAGCACTGGCATTTCAATTACAACTACAATGAACTTTTACATGAGAATTCCATATGAACAGTCCTGGTTTAAACTAACCCATGCTCTTTATAATAGAGCATTGGAGAGAAATGGAGAGGAGGGAATCCCCAAGTTAACCCGACACTTGAAATAACCCAACATTCTAAATCCTGTAAATATCATTTACCTTTTAAGTCAATGTGTGTCATGTTTCAGCCCAGCCCAGGGTCATGTACTAAGCTTATTTGAATACAAGTTCCTTGTTTTTGTACAGTCTGTGCTGTATCACATTAAACAGGGTTATACCGCGGGGATCGGCACGGCAGGTGATCACACACCAGGACAGCCTGGATAATCAGCCTGATGGAGAGAGGGTCACAGGAGTGGGATTCCTGGAGTCAAAGAGAGGGAAGTAGAGAGATAGATACAGAGAGAGAGAGAGACTGAGTGATACAGAGACTGAGAGAGACTGAGAGAGAGAGACACTGAGAGATACAGAGAGAGAGAGAGACTGAGAGGTACAGAGACCGAGAGAGACTGAGAGACTGAGAGAGAGAGATACTGAGAGATACAGAGAGAGAGAGAGACTGAGAGATACAGAGACTGAGAGAGACTGAGAGACTGAGAGAGAGAGACACTGAGAGATACAGAGAGTGAGAGACTGAGAGATACAGAGACTGAGAGAGACTGAGAGACTGAGAGAGAGAGATACTGAGAGATACAGAGAGAGAGAGAGACTGAGAGATACAGAGACTGAGAGAGACTGAGAGACTGAGAGAGAGAGACACTGAGAGATACAGAGAGTGAGAGACTGAGAGACTGAGAGAGAGAGAGAGAGAGACTGAGAGAGAGAGAGACTGAGTGATACAGAGACAGAGAGAGACTGAGACCGAGAGAGACTGAGAGACTGAGAGAGAGAGACACTGAGAGATACAGAGAGAGAGAGAGAGAGACTGAGTGATACAGAGACTGAGAGAGACTGAGAGACTGAGAGAGAGAGACACTGAGAGATACAGAGAGAGAGAGAGAGACTGAGAGATACAGAGACTGAGAGAGACTGAGACTGAGAGAGAGAGACACTGAGAGATACAGAGAGAGAGAGAGAGACTGAGTGATACAGAGACTGAGAGAGACTGAGAGAGAGAGACACTGAGAGATACAGAGAGAGAGAGAGAGAGAGAGACTGACTGATACAGAGACTGAGAGAGACTGAGAGAGAGAGACACTGAGAGATACAGAGAGAGAGAGAGAGAGAGAGACTGAGAGAGAGAGAGACTGAGAGATACAGAGACCGAGAGAGACTGAGAGAGAGAGACACTGAGAGATACAGAGAGAGAGAGAGAGAGACTGAGTGATACAGAGACTGAGAGAGACTGAGAGAGAGAGACACTGAGAGATACAGAGAGAGAGAGAGAGAGAGACTGAGAGAGAGAGACACTGAGAGATACAGAGACAGAGAGAGAGAGAGAGACTGAGTGATAGAGACCGAGAGAGACTGAGAGACTGAGAGACTGAGAGAGAGAGACACTGAGAGATACAGAGAGAGAGAGAGAGAGAGAGACTGAGAGAGAGAGAGAGACTGAGAGACACTGAGAGATACAGAGAGAGAGAGACTGAGAGATACAGAGACCGAGAGAGACACTGAGAGACTGAGAGAGAGAGACACTGAGAGATACAGAGAGAGAGAGAGAGACTGAGAGATACAGAGACCGAGAGAGACTGAGAGACTGAGAGAGAGAGACACTGAGAGATACAGAGAGAGAGAGAGAGAGAGAGACTGAGAGAGAGAGAGACTGAGAGATACAGAGGCAGAGAGAGAGACTGTGCCCTCAGTAAAGAACACTAAAACACGCAAGGGCAGAACCTCCGGGGGAATATTGGTGTGGTATAAGGGAGAACTGGACAAACACATCTCACCGGTAAAACAGGGAAAATCACACGTATGGCTAAAACTAGATAAAAATATAGGAATAGCAAAAAAAGATGTTTACTTATGTGCGATCTACATACCTCCAATAGAATCGCCATATTTCGAAGAGGAGTTATTTGATACTCTCCACATGGAAATCAGCCATCTCCAGGCCCAAGGAAAGGTGATAATATGTGGGGACCTAAATGCAAGGACCGGTTGTGAACCTGACTTCATAGACCCACAGGGAAACAACCATGTGTTTGGCCAGACCCCTTTAGATGTCACACCAGCCATCGCAAATCGGAACAACCTTGATCGTGAAATAAATAAAAGCGGTAGGGAGGTAGTGCAACTCTGCCGAGCCTTAGGCCTGTACATAGTTAACGGTAGGTTCAGAGGGGACTCCCTAGGGAGACTCACATACTCCTCAACTCTTGGGTCTAGTGTGGTGGACTATACAATCACTGACCTGGACCCCTGCGATATCAACTCATTCACTGTCAGGCAGCAATCCCCCCTCTCAGACCATAACCAAATAAATATGTACCTTAAACTTTCTGCCCAAACTACAGACACAAAAAAGGAACCCAGTAAGCTCCATAAAATAAACCAGACATACAGATGGGCCCCAGACAGTGGAGAAAAATTCATCACAGCACTAAAGTCACCTGATCTCACAAGTAAAATATCAAAATTTAAAGAAAACCCATACGAGATCACCAGAGATGGTGTAAACATGGCCATAGAGGATATAAATATGATCTTCCATGAGGCAGCTGTAAAAGCCGACCTTGTGAAACATAAGATGAAGCGTCACAAAAGACAAAATAAAAATAAGAAATGGTTTGACCACGAATGCAAAAATGCCAGAAAAAACCTGAGAAAAATATCAAACCAAAAGCATCACCAACCAAACAATCCGGACCTACGTACTAGATACAATGAAACCCTCAAAAGATATAAACACACCATTAGGAACAAAACACAAAACTATACCCACAAAATACTCGAAGAAATTCTGGGAAATGTGGAATAACCTGAGTACAACACAATTGCAAGCATTACCAATCCAAGATGGAGACATCTGGAGAACACATTTTGAAAACCTCTACAAAGACATCCCAATAAACGAAACAAACCCAAGTCAACATCAGGTCACAGAAAAACTCCACACATTAGAAGCAACAATTAAAGACAACCAAAACCCTCTAGACTCCCCAATCACATGGAAAGAACTGGCCACAAAAACAAAATCTCTCCACATAAAGAAAGCCTGTGGCCCAGACAACATCAAAAATGAAATGCTCAAGTTCAGCAATATGGAGATGCAGGGTGCGATACTCAAACTATTCAACATCATATTACGCTCAGGCTGTTTTCCCGATATCTGGTGCCAAGGACTAATCTCCCCCATATATAAAAGTGGAAACAAATCAGACCCAAATAACTACCGCGGCATCTGTGTCAACAGTTGTCTAGGGAAGTTATTCTGCAGTATTCTAAATAGTAGATTACTTGATTTTCTTAACAAACATAATATCCTCAGAAAAAACCAAATAGGCTTTCTTCCAAAACACCGCACAGCCGACCATATCTATACCCTTCACACCCTCATTGGAAAACATATACACCAAACAAAAAATGGGAAAATATTCGCCTGTTTCATCGACTTCAAGAAAGCCTTTGACTCTATATGGCACGAAGGGCTCTATTATAAACTTCTTCAGTGTGGAATAGGGGGCAAAGTCTATGACCTTATTAAATCAATGTATCTGAAAAACAAATGCGGGGTCAAAATTGGAGACAAACGCACCGATTTCTTCACCCAGAGAAGAGGCGTCCGGCAGGGCTGCAATTTGAGCCCGACCCTGTTCAACATATACATAAATGAATTAGCAGACATGCTGGAGCAAAGCGAGTCACCAGGTCTCCGTCTCCTGGATGGAGAAGTGAAATCCCTGTTCTATGCGGACGACCTGGTTCTGCTGTCTCCCACAGAACAGGGATTACAGCAACAACTAGACCTACTCGACAAATACTGCCAAAATTGGGCTCTAACAGTAAATCTAAAGAAAACCAACATCATGATTTTTCAAAAAAGGCCCAGATGTCAGGAAAACAAATACCAGTTTACCCTCAGTGATACCACTATAGGACACACCATGAGCTACACCTACCTTGGTCTAACTATTACAGCATCAGGGAGCTTCAGCATAGCAGTGAATGCACTAAAAGAAAAAGCCCGAAGAGCCCTATATGCAATAAAAAGAAAATTCTACAACATCCAAATCCCAATCAAAATCTGGCTCAAAATATTTGACAGCATAATCCTGCCCATTGCACTGTACGGTAGTGAAGTATGGGGCCCGCTAAATCACCAAAGCTACACTAAATGGGAAAAACACACAATAGAAGCCCTACATGCAGAATTCTGCCGAAGCATCCTTCGCACCCAAAGAAAAACGCCAACAAATGCATGCAGAGCCGAACTAGGCAGATACCCACTGATAATAAACATCCAAAAACGAGCACTAAACTTCCTAAATCACCTCAAATCTAGCTCCCCAGACACCCTTCATTTCAAAGCCTTTCAGACCCAAGAGCTAAACCCAGAAAAGAGTCCCCTGAGTCAGCTGCTACTGAAACTAAGTACTCAGCCGGACCCTGACCAGCCCCAGACCAACACAGCCGTCCAAACACCAATCCGAGTGAACCAAATCATTAAAAAATGCAAAGAAACCTACCTGGAACATTGGAACAAAATAACCGAAAGCCAAAGCAGATTAGAATGTTACCGGGCCCTAAAAAGAGAATATAAACTGGCAGACTACCTCACGACCATCAGAGACACAAAACAGAGACAGACCCTCACCAGGTACAGACTAAGCGACCACCAACTGGAAATTGAAAAAGGCAGATACAAGAAATCCTGGCAGCCTAGAGAGAATAGAATATGCGATCAATGTCTGGCTGGCGAGGTTGAAACAGAAATGCATTTCCTCCTAAAATGTGAAAAATTCAACACATCAAGAAACATATTATTCAACAAGCTAAGCCAAACAACCCCAGATTTCAAGGAATTGGATGATCTGTCAAAATTGAGATTAGTCTTAGGAGAAGGAGACAGACCATACCTTGGGGCCAAATATGTAACAACATGTCACAACCTGAGGACTGTTTAAAATTAAGACTGTTTAAAATTAATATTGAACGTACCAAATGAAGTACAAAGACTGTTTAAAATTAATATTGTTTAAAAGTAATATTGTATGTACCCAACAAATGTCAAATCGATTGACACCTACAGAATGTTAGAAAACTGTACCTTTTTGCAATGTAAGCTTTGGCAATATGGTTCTCTGTAAACTTTCATGCCAATAAAGCATTTGAATTGAATTGAATTGAATTGACTGAGAGATACAGAGACTGAGAGAGAGAGACACTGAGAGATATATAGAGAGAAGAAATCCTGGCAGCCTAGAGAGAATAGAATATGCGATCAATGTCTGGCCGGCGAGGTTGAAACAGAGATGCATTTCCTCCTAAAATGCGAAAAATTCAACACATCAAGAAACATATTATTCAACAAGCTAAGCCAAACAACCCCAGATTTCAAGGAATTGGATGACCTGTCAAAATTGAGATTAGTCCTAGGAGAAGGAGACAGACCATACCTTGGGGCCAAATATGTAACAACATGTCACAACCTGAGGACTGTTTAAAATTAAGACTGTTTAAAATTAATATTGAACGTACCAAATGAAGTACAAAGACTGTTTAAAATTAATATTGTTTAAAAAGTAATATTGTATGTACCCAACAAATGTCAAATCGATTGACACCTACAGAATGTTGGAAAACTGTACCTTTTTGCTATGTAAGCTTTGGCAATATGGTTCTCTGTAAACTTTCATGCCAATAAAGCATTTGAATTGGAATTGGAATTGGAATTGGAGAGAGAGACTGAGAGAGAGAGAGACTGAGAGATACAGAGACAGAGAGAGAGAGAGACACTGAGAGATACAGAGACAGAGCGAGAGAGACTGAGAGACTGAGAGACAGAGAGAGAGAGACACTGAGAGATACAGAGACTGAGAGAGACTGAGAGACTGAGAGACTGAGAGAGAGAAACGCTGAGAGATACAGAGAGAGAGAGAGAGACTGAGAGAGACTGAGAGACAGAGAGAGAGACACTGAGAGATACAGAGAGAGAGAGAGAGAGAGAGAGGTACAGAGACAGAGAGAGAGAGAGACACTGAGAGATACAGAGAGAGAGAGAGAGAGAGACTGAGAGAGAGAGAGACTGAGAGGTACAGAGACAGAGAGAGAGAGAGACACTGAGAGATACAGAGACAGAGCGAGAGAGACTGAGAGACTGAGAGAGAGAGAGACTGAGCGATACAGAGGCAGAGCGAGAGAGAGAGACTGAGAGACTGGGAGAGAGAGACACTGAGAGATACAGACAGAGAGAGAGAGACTGAGAGAGAGAGAGACTGAGAGATACAGAGACAGAGCGAGAGAGAGAGACTGAGAGACTGGGAGAGAGAGACACTGAGAGATACAGACAGAGAGAGAGAGAGAGACTGAGAGATACAGAGACCGAGAGAGTCTGAGAGACTGAGAGAGAGAGACACTGAGAGATACAGAGAGAGAGACTGAGAGATACAGAGACAGAGCGAGAGAGAGAGACACTGAAAGATACAGAGAGAGAGAGAGAGACTGAGAGATACAGAGACCGAGAGAGACTGAGAGACTGAGAGACTGAGAGCGAGAGACACTGAGAGATACAGAGAGAGAGAGAGAGAGACTGAGAGACTGGGAGAGAGAGACACTGAGAGATACAGACAGAGAGAGAGACTAAATATGTAACAACATGTCACAACCTGAGGACTGTTTAAAAGTAAGACTGTTTAAAATTAATATTGAACGTACCAAATGAAGTAGAAAGACTGTTTAAAATTAATATTGTTTAAAAGTAATATTGTATGTACCCAACAAATGTCAAATCGATTGACACCTACAGAATGTTGGAAAACTGTACCTTTTTGCTATGTAAGCTTTGGCAATATGGTTCTCTGTAAACTTTCATGCCAATAAAGCATTTGAACTGAACTGAACTGAACTGAGAGAGAGAGACTGAGAGAGAGAACGACTGAGAGATACAGAGACAGAGAGAGAGAGAGACACTGAGAGATACAGAGAGAGAGAGAGAGACTGAGAGATACAGAGACCGAGAGAGACTGAGAGACTGAGAGAGAGAGACACTGAGAGATACAGAGAGAGAGAGAGAGAGAGAGAGACTGAGAGACTGGGAGAGAGAGACACTGAGAGATACAGAGAGAGAGAGAGAGACTGAGAGATACAGAGACCGAGAGAGACACTGAGAGATACAGAGAGAGAGAGAGAGAGACACTGAGAGATACAGAGACAGACAGAGAGAGAGAGAGAGACACTGAGAGATACAGAGACAGACAGAGAGAGAGAGACTGAGAGACTGAGAGAGAGAGACACTGAGAGATACAGAGAGAGAGAGAGAGAGAGACACTGAGAGATACAGAGACAGACAGAGAGCGAGAGAGAGACTGAGAGACTGAGAGAGAGAGACACTGAGAGATACAGAGAGAGAGAGAGAGACACTGAGAGATACAGAGACCGAGAGAGACTGAGAGAGAGAGAGATGTAAGAAGTCACACAACACCAGGTTATAGTCCAACAGTTTTATTTGAAATCACAAGCTTTCGGAGCGCTGTTCCTTCATCAGGTGAAGTGGAGAGATGCATAAAGACACAGCTTATATAGTCAGAGAATAATGCCAGATGTTTACAGGTAATCTTTCTAACTGCCATTTATCACACCTCGGCAGAGAGATAATCACAGCAATCAAAGGTGTGAATGGTGTCCAAACAGGTTAGTCAGGAAAACATTACATCAAAGAACAATGGGGTGGAGTCACAAGGGGTCAAATGTTGCAGATGCTGGGGTCTGTATGAAAAACAAAAAACAGACAAAAAAAACATTTTTTTTGCTGGAAATCACAGCAGGTCCGGCCGCACCTGTGTAGAGAGAATAAGCCAACGATGACTCGAGTCTGGGTGACCCTACGTCAGGTGGGGTTACATGTAGTGTGACATGAACCCAAGATCCCGGTTGAGGCTGTCCTCATGAGTGCGGAACTTGGCTATCAGTTTCTGCTCGACGATTTTGGGTTGTCGTGTGTCTCGAAGGCCGCCTTGGAGAATGCTTACCCGAAGATCGGAGGCTGAATGTCCTTGACTGCTGAAGTGTTCCCCGACTGGGAGGGAACACTCCTGCCTGACGATTGAACGGACACCCCTCGCTCTTTCCCCAGAGTCCTGTAAATTTTTCCCCTTCAAGTATTTATCCAAATCCCCTTTTGAAAGTTACTATTGAATCTGCTTCCACCGCCCTTTCAGGCAGTTCAGGAGGGGAGGAAAGCAAACATGAGAAGGAAAACAGAAAGCACTGAAGATGAACAAGGTAAAAGGTTTGCTTTCCTCCCCTCCCCCGTTCCCAACCCTACACCTGCTTAAAACCTGTTACATCTCCAACTTTTTCCAGTTCTGATGAAAGGTCATCGACCTGAAACGTTAACTCTCTCAATTCAATTCAATTCAATTCAATTCAAATGCTTTATTGGCATGAAAGTTTACAGAGAACCATATTGCCAAAGCTTACATTGCAAAAAGGTACAGTTTTCTAACATTCTGTAGGTGTCAATCGATTTGACATTTGTTGGGTACATACAATATTACTTTTAAACAGTATTAATTTTAAACAGTCTTTGTACTTCATTTGGTACATTCAATATTAATTTTAAACAGTTTTAATTTTAAACAGTCCTCAGGTTGTGACATGTTGTTACATATTTGGCCCCAAGGTATGGTCTGTCTCCTTCTCCTAGGACTAATCTCAATTTTGACAGATCATCCAATTCCTTGAAATCTGGGGTTGTTTGGCTTAGCTTGTTGAATAATATGTTTCTTGATGTGTTGAATTTTTCGCATTTTAGGAGGAAATGCATTTCTGTTTCAACCTCGCCAGCCAGACATTGATCGCATATTCTATTCTCTCTAGGCTGCCAGGATTTCTTGTATCTGCCTTTTTCAATTTCCAGTTGGTGGTCGCTTAGTCTGTACCTGGTGAGGGTCTGTCTCTGTTTTGTGTCTCTGATGGTCGTGAGGTAGTCTGCCAGTTTATATTCTCTTTTTAGGGCCCGGTAACATTCTAATCTGCTTTGGCTTTCGGTTATTTTGTTCCAATGTTCCAGGTAGGTTTCTTTGCATTTTTTAATGATTTGGTTCACTCGGATTGGTGTTTGGACGGCTGTGTTGGTCTGGGGCTGGTCAGGGTCCGGCTGAGTACTTAGTTTCAGTAGCAGCTGACTCAGGGGACTCTTTTCTGGGTTTAGCTCTTGGGTCTGAAAGGCTTTGAAATGAAGGGTGTCTGGGGAGCTAGATTTGAGGTGATTTAGGAAGTTTAGTGCTCGTTTTTGGATGTTTATTATCAGTGGGTATCTGCCTAGTTCGGCTCTGCATGCATTTGTTGGCGTTTTTCTTTGGGTGCGAAGGATGCTTCGGCAGAATTCTGCATGTAGGGCTTCTATTGTGTGTTTTTCCCATTTAGTGTAGCTTTGGTGATTTAGCGGGCCCCATACTTCACTACCGTACAGTGCAATGGGCAGGATTATGCTGTCAAATATTTTGAGCCAGATTTTGATTGGGATTTGGATGTTGTAGAATTTTCTTTTTATTGCATATAGGGCTCTTCGGGCTTTTTCTTTTAGTGCATTCACTGCCATGCTGAAGCTCCCTGATGCTGTAATAGTTAGACCAAGGTAGGTGTAGCTCATAGTGTGTCCTATAGTGGTATCACTGAGGGTAAACTGGTATTTGTTTTCCTGACATCTGGGCCTTTTTTGAAAAATCATGATGTTGGTTTTCTTTAGATTTACTGTTAGAGCCCAATTTTGGCAGTATTTGTCGAGTAGGTCTAGTTGTTGCTGTAATCCCTGTTCTGTGGGAGACAGCAGAACCAGGTCGTCCGCATAGAACAGGGATTTCACTTCTCCATCCAGGAGACGGAGACCTGGTGACTCGCTTTGCTCCAGCATGTCTGCTAATTCATTTATGTATATGTTGAACAGGGTCGGGCTCAAATTGCAGCCCTGCCGGACGCCTCTTCTCTGGGTGAAGAAATCGGTGCGTTTGTCTCCAATTTTGACCCCGCATTTGTTTTTCAGATACATTGATTTAATAAGGTCATAGACTTTGCCCCCTATTCCACACTGAAGAAGTTTATAATAGAGCCCTTCGTGCCATATAGAGTCAAAGGCTTTCTTGAAGTCGATGAAACAGGCGAATATTTTCCCATTTTTTGTTTGGTGTATATGTTTTCCAATGAGGGTGTGAAGGGTATAGATATGGTCGGCTGTGCGGTGTTTTGGAAGAAAGCCTATTTGGTTTTTTCTGAGGATATTATGTTTGTTAAGAAAATCAAGTAATCTACTATTTAGAATATTGCAGAATAACTTCCCTAGACAACTGTTGACACAGATGCCGCGGTAGTTATTTGGGTCTGATTTGTTTCCACTTTTATATATGGGGGAGATTAGTCCTTGGCACCAGATATCGGGAAAACAGCCTGAGCGTAATATGATGTTGAATAGTTTGAGTATCGCACCCTGCATCTGCATATTGCTGAACTTGAGCATTTCATTTTTGATGTTGTCTGGGCCACAGGCTTTCTTTAGGTGGAGAGATTTTGTTTTTGTGGCCAGTTCTTTCCATGTGATTGGGGAGTCTAGAGGGTTTTGGTTGTCTTTAATTGTTGCTTCTAATGTGTGGAGTTTTTCTGTGACCTGATGTTGACTTGTGTTTGTTTCGTTTATTGGGATGTCTTTGTAGAGGTTTTCAAAATGTGTTCTCCAGATGTCTCCATCTTGGATTGGTAATGCTTGCAATTGTGTTGTACTCAGGTTATTCCACATTTCCCAGAATTGTTTTGGATTGGTGGAGTTTTCAATTTCTTCGAGTATTTTGTGGGTATAGTTTTATGTTTTGTTCCTAATGGTGTGTTTATATCTTTTGAGGGTTTCATTGTATCTAGTACGTAGGTCCGGATTGTTTGGTTGGTGATGCTTTTGGTTTGATATTTTTCTCAGGTCTTTTCTGGCATTTTTGCATTCGTGGTCAAACCATTTCTTATTTTTATTTTGTCTTTTGTGACGCTTCCTCTTCTGTTTCACAAGGTCGGCTTTTACAGCTGCCTCATGGAAGATCATATTTATATCCTCTATGGCCATGTTTACACCATCTCTGGTGATCTCGTATGGGTTTTCTTTAAATTTTGATATTTTACTTGTGAGATCAGGTGACTTTAGTGCTGTGATGAATTTTTCTCCACTGTCTGGGGCCCATCTGTATGTCTGGTTTATTTTATGGAGCTTACTGGGTTCCTTTCTCTCTACAGATGCTGCCTGACCTGCTGAGTACTTCCAGCATTTTCTGTTCTAAAAAAATCTTTCAGTTTTGCTGTAAGCTAATAGTAATCGGTTATAAAACTGGTAAATTTTCATAGACTCATACAGCACAGAAGGAGGCCATTCGGCCCATCGTGCCTGTGCCGGCTCTGTGAAAGAGCTCTCCAATTAGTCCCACTCTCTTGCTCGTTCCCCACAGCCCTGCAAATTTTACTTTTTCAAGTAGAGTATTTCTCCAAATCCCCTTTAGAAAGTTACTATTGAATCCGTCCTTTCAGACAGCGAGTTCCAGAGTGTTTCGGGAAATCAACGGAATTTCGATGCCAATAATCAATATTTTATTGCTTAGAATATAAGAACGATAATATGGGACGAGCTATCGAATTACTAAAGTTACAGGGCATTCAAAAAAATCCTACCGGTTATCAAGATGAAACTTGCCTCTAACCAGAACCCGTGGGACTCGATAAGGGGACATGTCCTGATGTTGCCCTCGGGGCTGTTCTTACAGGCTCGTTACAGATCGATAGCGCTGATCACACACAGCACCGAACACAATCCACTGGGAAACCAAGATTCAAAATATACTGATTATTAAGACCAGATATTTAAAAAAACTGACTTGCGCATGAATGACAAGAGTTCCAAACTCCTTCTTAACCCCCAAGTGTGGACCCAGGGGTTCGCCAGGAAGAGCAAGGGTCGAATTACACCCCGAGTTTAAGAGGGGGAACGAGGGGTGCTGGAGAAAGCTACGAGCTGTCAATACTGCGCCTGGGGAAAGAGCTGAGCAACTACCCGGGCATCACATCTTACTGAGCAGCTCACCCTTGGAGTGAAAAATCACCCCCACAACACAAGACTCGTGTCTGAACTCTGCAACATCTGCGCGCCTCATCCACATCTGCCTGTCCCCCTCGTCTGCCTGTTCCCCCACATCTGCCTGTCCCCCACATCTACCTGTCCCCCACATCTACCTGCCCCCCACATCTGCCTGTTCCCCCACTTTCCTGTCCCCTCACACCTGCCTGTCCCCCCACATCTGCCTGTTCCCTCACATCTGCCTGTCCCCCACATCTGCCTGTTCCCCCACATCTGCCTGTCCTCAACATCTGCCTGTTCCCCCACATCTGCCTGTCCCCCACATCTGCCTGTTCCCCCACATCTGCCTGTTCCCCCACATCTGCCTGTCCTCAACATCTGCCTGTTCCCTCACATCTGCCTGTCCTCAACACCTGCCTGTCCTCAACATCTGCCTGTCCACAACATCTGCCTGTTCCCCCACATCTACCTGTCCTCAACAACTGCCTGTTCCCCCACATCTACCTGTCCTCAACATCTGCCTGTCCCCCACATCTACCTGTTCCCCACATCTGCCTGTTCTCCCACATCTGCCTGTTCCCCACATCTGCCTGTTCCCCACATCTACCTGTTCCCCACATCTGCCTATTCCCCCACATCTGCCTGTTCCCTCACACCTGCCTGTTCCCCCACATCTGCCTGTTCCCCCACATCTGCCTGTCCTCAACATCTGCCTGTTCCCCCACATCTACCTGTCCCCCACATCTGCCTGTCCTCAACATCTGCCTATTCCCCCACATCTGCCTGTCCTCAACATCTGCCTGTCCTCAACATCTGCCTGTTCCCCCACATCTACCTGTTCTCCACATCTGCCTGTTCCCCATCTGCCTGTTCCCCCACATCTACCTGTTCCCCACATCTGCCTGTCCTCAACATCTGCCTGTTCCCCACATCTACCTGTCCCCCACATCTGCCTGTTCCCTCACATCTGCCTGTTCCCCCACATCTGCCTGTTCCCCCACATCTGCCTGTTCCCCCACATCTGCCTGTTCCCCCACATCTGCCTGTCCTCAACATCTGCCTGTCCTCAACATCTGCCTGTTCCCCCACATCTGCCTGTTCCCCCACATCTGCCTGTCCTCAACATCTGCCTGCCCCCCCACATCTGCCTGTCCTCAACATCTGCCTGTTCCCCCACATCTACCTCTTCCCCACATCTGCCTGTTCCCCCACATCTGCCTGTTCCCCCACATCTGCCTGTCCTCAACATCTGCCTGTCCCCCCACATCTGCCTGTCCTCAACATCTGCCTGTTCCCCCCACATCTGCCTGTTCCCCACATCTGCCTGTTCCCCCACATCTGCCTGTCCTCAACATCTGCCTGTTCCCCACATCTGCCTGTCCCCCCACATCTACCTGTTCCCCACATCTGCCTGTCCCCCCACATCTGTCTGCCCCCCCAGCCCTTCTCAGCACAGCTGTCTGTCGGTGCTGTCTTCCTGTAGATCGGTAAAAACCGATCCCAGAATAAAGCACTTGAGTTATTTTTTTAAATTATTAATCAGAATTTTTGGTTCGGAAGTGTTGTAACATTCAGTGATATCTGTAAACTCGGTTGGTTTGGGGATTAGCAAAGTCTTTCACTCGTGTCGCGCGGGGGCAGATGTGGTGTCACTGGATATTTGGCTGGAATTCCCCGCTGTGAGGGAGGAGTTGGTGGGGAGCGGGGGAATGTGAAGCCACCCCGCACCACTCTCTGGATGTACCCGGCCAGGCTGCACCTTCTTGTGGTTTTAGAGTCCAAGGAGGGGCTTGCACTGATGGGCTGGCCTGGACACTGACGCAGGCACTTGGCTATAAACAGCATTCAGGGCACCGAAGTGGGTCTGGTATGAAGGGACACGTTCCAGCGATCACAGTAAGTACCGGAGCGCTGTCAGAGTTAGTGCAGAGCTCGATCCCGAGGTGAGCGAGGGAAGTTACTGGTCCTGTTCCTAACGCACTCCGGCTAACTGGTAATATTCTCAGCTCCGGTTGTTGTGCGGTTTAAACGGTTGTGTTTCTATCTGGTGTCGGATTGTGGAGTCGAATCTGGATGTTACATCAATTTCAGTAACATTTCAGGATGGAGGAATTAAATAGCTCAACATAATGTTGTGGGTTTCAACGCACTCTGGTTAATTACTGGAGTGTCCAGCAATCCCTCTCTCAATCACTGAATGGAATGGGAAACAGCTTCTTACTTGTAGTTCAGTTCAGTTCAGTTCAGTTCAAATGCTTTATTGGCATGAAAGTTTACAGAGAACCATATTGCCAAAGCTTACATTGCAAAAAGGTACAGTTTTCCAACATTCTGTAGGTGTCAATCGATTTGACATTTGTTGGGTATATACAATATTACTTTTAAACAATATTAATTTTAAACAGTCTTTCTACTTCATTTGGTACGTTCAATATTAATTTTAAACAGTCTTACTTTTAAACAGTCCTCAGGTTGTGACATGTTGTTACATATTTAGCCCCAAGGTATGGTCTGTCTCCTTCTCCTAGGACTAATCTCAATTTTGACAGATCATCCAATTCCTTGAAATCTGGGGTTGTTTGGCTTAGCTTGTTGAATAATATGTTTCTTGATGTGTTGAATTTTTCGCATTTTAGGAGGAAATGCATTTCTGTTTCAACCTCGCCAGCCAGACATTGATCGCATATTCTATTCTCTCTAGGCTGCCAGGATTTCTTGTATCTGCCTTTTTCAATTTCCAGTTGGTGGTCGCTTAGTCTGTACCTGGTGAGGGTCTGTCTCTGTTTTGTGTCTCTGATGGTCGTGAGGTAGTCTGCCAGTTTATATTCTCTTTTTAGGGCCCGGTAACATTCTAATCTGCTTTGGCTTTCGGTTATTTTGTTCCAATGTTCCAGGTAGGTTTCTTTGCATTTTTTAATGATTTGGTTCACTCGGATTGGTGTTTGGACGGCTGTGTTGGTCTGGGGCTGGTCAGGGTCCGGCTGAGTACTTAATTTCAGTAGCAGCTGACTCAGGGGACTCTTTTCTGGGTTTAGCTCTTGGGTCTGAAAGGCTTTGAAATGAAGGGTGTCTGGGGAGCTAGATTTGAGGTGATTTAGGAAGTTTAGTGCTCGTTTTTGGATGTTTATTATCAGTGGGTATCTGCCTAGTTCGGCTCTGCATGCATTTGTTGGCGTTTTTCTTTGGGTGCGAAGGATGCTTCGGCAGAATTCTGCATGTAGGGCTTCTATTGTGTGTTTTTCCCATTTAGTGTAGCTTTGGTGATTTAGCGGGCCCCATACTTCACTACCGTACAGTGCAATGGGCAGGATTATGCTGTCAAAAATTTTGAGCCAGATTTTGATTGGGATTTGGATGTTGTAGAATTTTCTTTTTATTGCAGTATGTCTGTGTGTGTGAGCGTCTGTCCATGTGCGTGTTTGTAGGTATATGTTTATGTGTGCATATGTTATGCATGTTTATGTGCATGTGTGTATGCATATGTACATATATGTGTGTGTACATGTGTGTATGAACATGTGCACTGTCTGTACACATATTCATATTATGGTTGTGTGTATATGCGTATGTGTATATGTGTATGTGTATGTATATATCTACATGTCTATATATACATTTGTGTGTGTATATACACATATGTGTGTTTATGTGTTTGAATATGCATATCTATGTCTATGTATCTGTGTGTATATACGTGTGTAGGTATGTATGTTTCTGAGCACAAGTGTATGTGTGCACATGAATGTGAATGTGCACATATATGGGTGCATTTGTCTGCGTATGTGCGTGCATTTGTGTGAATGTATGTGTGTATGCATGTATGCGTACGTGTGTACGTATGTGTATCTGTTTATGTATAAGTGCATGTCTGTATATGCGATTGTGTCCCTGTGTGTGTATGTATGGGTATGACAGTGTGTGTGTACATGTGTATCTTTATGTGTGTTGTTTATGTAAATATTATATATACTCCGGAGACTTGAGCACAAAATCCAGGCTGACACTCCAGTACAGTACTGAGGGAGTGCTGCACTGTTGGAGGTCCCGTCTTTCGGATGAGACGTTAAACCGAGGCCCCATCTGCCTTCTCAGGTGGATGTAAAAGATCCCACGGCACTATTCCGAAGAAGAGCAGGGGAGTTCTCCCCGGTGTCCTGGGGCCAATATTTATCCCTCAACCAACATCACTAAAACAGATGATCTGCTCATTATCACATTGCTGTTTGTGGGAGCTTGCTGTGCGCAAATTGGCTGCCGCATTTCCCACATTGCAACAGTGACCACACTTCAAAATGACTTTTTTGGCTGTAAAGCGCTTTGGGGTGTCCTGAGGTTGTGAAAGGCGCTATAGAAATGCAAGTTCTTTCTTTGTATGTGTGTGTATGTGTGTGTATGTTTTATATAAGATAGGGTTTTTGATGATTATGGGAGTGATTGTGAAGCTGTGTAATGGTTGCTTTTAATGCAAACATTATGTTTGTGTCTTAAAGACAGACCTACCTCTGAATGCAGATTGCATGACGTCTCTGCCTTTAAATTATGGTAAGGTATGTTTATCCTTTTCCCTATAATATGTCTGCTCCAAACTCCACCAGGTGATCCACGGAATAGTTTTATTTCTATTTAATTCTCCCTAGAACCCAGATGTGGAGGATCTGGAAGTGATTATGGAGTTTCTGGATGAGCAGCAACACGCGTTCGTGTTTGAGCAGGAGACTGACTCAGTGGCAGGTGAGTGTGGAAACCGCACAGAGAAAGTTAACCTGCACAGCTTTCTCTTTCACTCTCACACACACACACTCTCACACACACACTCTCATAAACACACTCTCGCACACTCTCGCACACGCTCTCGCACACACACACACACACACACTCTCACACACACACACACGCTCTCATAAACACACTCTCACACACTCTCGCACATGCTCTCGCACACACTCACACACACACTCTCACACACACACTCACACACACACTCTCATACTCTCGCACACTCTCTCGCACACACTCACACACACACTCTCACACACACACTCTCACACACACATACTCACACACACACACATTTACACACACATACACTCACACACATGCACATTTACACTCACACACACTCTCACATACACATTTACTCACACACTCACATTTACACTCAAACACACACACACATTTACACTCACACACACTCACACACACACTCGCACACTCACACTCTCTCACACACACACACACCCTCATGCACTCTCTCACACACACACATTTACACACACACACATGGTCACACACACATTTACACTCACACACTCTCACACACTCTCACACACACACACACACACACACGCATTTACGCGCACACTCTCACACACTCTCTCACACACACACACACATTTACACTCACACACATTTACACACACACACACTCACACACACATTTGCACTCACACACACACACACACACACACATTTACACTCGCACACACTCACACACACACTCACACACACACATTTACACTCGCACACACTCTCACACACATTTACATTCACACACACTCTTACACAATCTCACACTCACACTCTCACACTCACACTCACACACACGTTCTCACACGCACACTCTCACACTCACACTCACACACACATTCTCACAAACACACTCTCACACACACTCTCACACTCACAATCTCACACACACATTCTCACACACACTCTCACACACTCTCACACACACTCTCACACGCACACACACACTCTCGCACACACTCTCTCACACACACTCTCACACACGCACTCACACACACTCTCACACACACACTCTTGCACACACTGTCACACTCACACTCTCGCACACACACACACACCCTCACACACACACTCACACACTCTCACACACACACTCTCATACACACACACTCACACACGCTCTCACACACACACACACACTCTCACACACACACTCTCACACACACACATTTTCACACACACGCTCATGCTCACACTCTCACACGCACACACACGCTCTCACACACACTCTCTCACACACTCTCACACACGCACTCACACACACTCTCACACACACGCTCTTGCACACACTCTCACACTCACACTCTCGCATGCACACTCTCACACACACACACACACACCCTCACACACACACTCACACACTCACACACACACTCACACACTCACACTCTCACACACACACTCCCACACACACACCCTCATGCACTCTCTCACACACACATTTACACACACACACAATCACACACACATTTACACTCACACACACTCACACACACTTACACTCACACACACTCTCACACACACTCACACACATACACACACTCTCTCACACACACATTTACACTCACACACACTCACACACACATTTACAATCGCACACACACTCCCACACAATTTCACACTCACACTCTCACACGCACACTCTCACACTCACACTCACACACATGTTCTCACACACACACTCTCACACTCACGCACACATTCTCACAAACACACTCTCACACACACTCCTACACTCACACACACACTCTCACACACACTCTCACACACACACTCTTGCACACACTCTCACACTCACTCTCGCATGCACACTCTCGCACACACACATACACCCTCACACACACACTCACAAACACACACTCACACACTCTCACACACACTCTCACACACACACACACACACACACATTTACACTCACACACACATTTACACTCACACACACATTTTCACACACACTCTCTCACACACACATTTACACTCACACACACACATTTACACTCACACACACACTCTCACAATCTCACACTCACTCTCACACTCACAGGCACACACTCTCTCTCACACATACATTTATGCTCACGCACACATTTACAATCACACACACACTCCCACACAATCTCACACTCAAACTCTCACACACACAATTACACTCACACACACATTTACACTCACACACACATTTACACTCACATAAACACACTCTCACAAACACACACACTCTCACACACACTCTTACACTCACACTCACACACGCACACACACACTCTTGAACACACACTCTCAAACATACACTCTCGCACACACATTCTCACAAGCACACTCACACACACACACATTTAAACTCACACACACATTTACACTCACACACACATTTACACACACACACTCACACACACTCTCATACACTTACACACACACTCTTACACTCACACTCACACAGGCACACACACTCACACACACACTCACACACTCACTCTCACACACACACTCACAGACACACACTCTCACACACACTCTTACACTCACACTCACACACACACACATTTACATTCACACACACACACATTTACACTCACACACACACATTTACACTCACACACACTCTCACACTCACACTCTCATACACTTACACTCTCACAAACACACACACACTCACTCACACACACACTCTCAAACATACACTCTCACACACATTCTCGCACACACACACTCACACACACACTTATTTACACTCACACATACACATTTACACGCACACACACACAATCACATTCACACACACTCACACACTCTCACACACACTCTCTCACACACACATTTACACACACACTCACACATTTACACTCTCACACACACTCACGCACTCTCACACACTCTCACACACACACACTCTCACACACATTTAAACACACACTCACACACACACATTTACACTCTCACACACACTCACACTCTCACACACACACTCTCAAACACACATTTACACACACACACTCTCACACACACACATTTACACACACATTTACACTCACACTCACATGCACTCACACACACACACACTCACACACACACACTCACACACACACACACACTTACACGCACACACACACTCACACACACACAAACACTCACACACTCACACTCTCACATACACACAATTGCACTCACACACACTTACACTCACACACACACTCACACACATACATTTACACTCACACACACACAATTACACACACACACACTCACAAACACACACACTCTCACACACATTTACACACACGCACACACACACTCTCGAACACACACTCTCAAACATACACTCTCGCACACACACACACTCACAAGCACACTCACACACACACACATTTACACTCACACACTCACACACACATTTACACTCACAGACACTCACACACACATTTACACACACACACACTCACACACACTCTCATACACTTACACACACACATTCTAACACACACTCTTACACTCACACTCACACAGGCACACACACTCTCACACACACACTCTTACACTCACACTCTCACATGCACACACACTCACACACACACTCTCACACACACACATTTACACTCTCACACACACATTTACACTCACACACACACTCACACACACTCTCATACACTTACACACACACACTCTCAGACACACACACACACTCTCAGACACACACTCTCACACTCACACACACTCTCAAACACACACTCACACACACTCTCACACACACATTCTCACACACACACTCTCACAAGCACACTCTCACACACATTCTCACACACACACTCACACACTAACACACTCACACACACACATTTACACACGCACACATTTACACTCACACACACACTCTCTCACACACACTCACACACACACATGCACACTCAAACTCTCACATGCACACACACACACACTCTCTCACACACACACTCTCTCACACACACATTTACACTCACACACGCACTCACACACACTCTCTCACACACACACCTTTATACTCACACACTCTCACATGCATTCTCACACTCTCACATGCACACACACACTCTCACACACACTCTCACACTCACACTCTCACAAGAACACTCTCACATGCACACACACCCTCATGCACTCTCTCACACACACACATTTACACACACACACATGGTCACACACACATTTACACTCACACACTCTCACACACTCTCACACACACACACACACACACACGCATTTACGCGCACACTCTCACACACTCTCTCACACACACACACACATTTACACTCACACACATTTACACACACACACACTCACACACACATTTGCACTCACACACACACACACACACACACATTTACACTCGCACACACTCACACACACACTCACACACACACATTTACACTCGCACACACTCTCACACACATTTACATTCACACACACTCTTACACAATCTCACACTCACACTCTCACACTCACACTCACACACACGTTCTCACACGCACACTCTCACACTCACACTCACACACACATTCTCACAAACACACTCTCACACACACTCTCACACTCACAATCTCACACACACATTCTCACACACACTCTCACACACTCTCACACACACTCTCACACGCACACACACACTCTCGCACACACTCTCTCACACACACTCTCACACACGCACTCACACACACTCTCACACACACACTCTTGCACACACTGTCACACTCACACTCTCGCACACACACACACACCCTCACACACACACTCACACACTCTCACACACACACTCTCATACACACACACTCACACACGCTCTCACACACACACACACACTCTCACACACACACTCTCACACACACACATTTTCACACACACGCTCATGCTCACACTCTCACACGCACACACACGCTCTCACACACACTCTCTCACACACTCTCACACACGCACTCACACACACTCTCACACACACGCTCTTGCACACACTCTCACACTCACACTCTCGCATGCACACTCTCACACACACACACACACACCCTCACACACACACTCACACACTCACACACACACTCACACACTCACACTCTCACACACACACTCCCACACACACACCCTCATGCACTCTCTCACACACACATTTACACACACACACAATCACACACACATTTACACTCACACACACTCACACACACTTACACTCACACACACTCTCACACACACTCACACACACTCACACACATACACACACTCTCTCACACACACATTTACACTCACACACACTCACACACACATTTACAATCGCACACACACTCCCACACAATTTCACACTCACACTCTCACACGCACACTCTCACACTCACACTCACACACATGTTCTCACACACACACTCTCACACTCACGCACACATTCTCACAAACACACTCTCACACACACTCCTACACTCACACACACACTCTCACACACACTCTCACACACACACTCTTGCACACACTCTCACACTCACTCTCGCATGCACACTCTCGCACACACACATACACCCTCACACACACACTCACAAACACACACTCACACACTCTCACACACACTCTCACACACACACACACACACACACATTTACACTCACACACACATTTACACTCACACACACATTTTCACACACACTCTCTCACACACACATTTACACTCACACACACACATTTACACTCACACACACACTCTCACAATCTCACACTCACTCTCACACTCACAGGCACACACTCTCTCTCACACATACATTTATGCTCACGCACACATTTACAATCACACACACACTCCCACACAATCTCACACTCAAACTCTCACACACACAATTACACTCACACACACATTTACACTCACACACACATTTACACTCACATAAACACACTCTCACAAACACACACACTCTCACACACACTCTTACACTCACACTCACACACGCACACACACACTCTTGAACACACACTCTCAAACATACACTCTCGCACACACATTCTCACAAGCACACTCACACACACACACATTTAAACTCACACACACATTTACACTCACACACACATTTACACACACACACTCACACACACTCTCATACACTTACACACACACTCTTACACTCACACTCACACAGGCACACACACTCACACACACACTCACACACTCACTCTCACACACACACTCACAGACACACACTCTCACACACACTCTTACACTCACACTCACACACACACACATTTACACTCACACACACTCACATTTACATTCACACACACACACATTTACACTCGCACACACACATTTACACTCACACACACTCTCACACTCACAGTCTCATACACTTACACTCTCACAAACACACACACACTCACTCACACACACACTCTCAAACATACACTCTCACACACATTCTCGCACACACACACTCACACACACACTTATTTACACTCACACATACACATTTACACGCACACACACACAATCACATTCACACACACTCACACACTCTCACACACACTCTCTCACACACACATTTACACACACACTCACACATTTACACTCTCACACACACTCACACACTCTCACACACTCTCACACACACACACTCTCACACACATTTAAACACACACTCACACACACACATTTACACTCTCACACACACTCACACTCTCACACACACACTCTCAAACACACATTTACACACACACACTCTCACACACACACATTTACACACACATTTACACTCACACTCACATGCACTCACACACACACACACTCACACACACACACTCACACACACACACACACTTACACGCACACACACACTCACACACACACAAACACTCACACACTCACACACTCACACTCTCACATACACACAATTGCACTCACACACACTTACACTCACACACACACTCACACACATACATTTACACTCACACACACACAATTACACACACACACACTCACAAACACACACACTCTCACACACATTTACACACACGCACACACACACTCTCGAACACACACTCTCAAACATACACTCTCGCACACACACACACTCACAAGCACACTCACACACACACACATTTACACTCACACACTCACACACACATTTACACTCACAGACACTCACACACACATTTACACACACACACACTCACACACACTCTCATACACTTACACACACACATTCTAACACACACTCTTACACTCACACTCACACAGGCACACACACTCTCACACACACACTCTTACACTCACACTCTCACATGCACACACACTCACACACACACTCTCACACACACACATTTACACTCTCACACACACATTTACACTCACACACACACTCACACACACTCTCATACACTTACACACACACACTCTCAGACACACACACACACTCTCAGACACACACTCTCACACTCACACACACTCTCAAACACACACTCACACACACTCTCACACACACATTCTCACACACACACTCTCACAAGCACACTCTCACACACATTCTCACACACACACTCACACACTAACACACTCACACACACACATTTACACACGCACACATTTACACTCACACACACACTCTCTCACACACACTCACACACACACATGCACACTCAAACTCTCACATGCACACACACACACACTCTCTCACACACACACTCTCTCACACACACATTTACACTCACACACGCACTCACACACACTCTCTCACACACACACCTTTATACTCACACACTCTCACATGCATTCTCACACTCTCACATGCACACACACACTCTCACACACACTCTCACACTCACACTCTCACAAGAACACTCTCACATGCACACACACTCTCAAACACACATTCTCACACACACACATTCTCACACGCACACTCAAATTCTCACACGCACTCACACACACTCTCACACACACTCTCACACTCACACACACACACATTTACACTCACACACACTCTCATACACTTACACACACACACACACTCTCATACACGTACACACGCACACACACACACACTCTCACACACACATATTTACACTCACACACACTCATATACACTCTCATACACTTACACACATACTCACACACACTCTCATACACGTACACACACTCTCACACACACACATACACTCACACACACTCTCTCACACACACACAATCTCACACACACACATTTACACACACACACACTCACACACTCTCAAACACACACTCTCACTCACACTCATACACACACTCGCACTCACACACACTCTCGCACACACACTCTCACACACACACTCACACACACTCTCGCACACACACTCTCGCACACACTCTCACACACACTCTCATATACACACACACTCTCACACACACACTCATACACACACTCTCACTCACACTCATACACACACTCGCACTCACACACACTCTCGCACACACACTCTCACACACACACTCACACACATTCTCACACACACACTCATGTGCACACACACACTCTCACACACACTCATACACACACTCTCACTCACACTCATACACACACTCGCACTCACACACACTCTCGCACACACACTCTCACACACACACTCACACACACTCTCGCACACACACTCTCGCACACACTCTCACACACACTCTCATATACACACACACTCTCACACACACACTCATACACACACTCTCACACACACTCTCACACACACTCTCACACACCCTCTCATACATACACTCTCACACACACTCTCACACACACTCACACACACACTCACACACACTCTCACACACACTCATACACACACACTCTCACTCACACACACTCTCGCACACACAGCATGGTGGCAGCCTCACAGCGCCAGGGACCCGGGTTCAAATCCGGCCTCGGGTGACTGTCTGTGTGGAGTTTGCACATTCTCCCTGTGTTTGCGTGGGTTTCATCCGGGTGCTCCGGTTTCCTCCCACAGTCCAAAGATGTGCGGGTTAGATTGATTGGCCATGATAAAAATAAAAAATTTTTTAATTGGCCCTTAGTGTTAGGGGGGATTAAATATGTGGGGTTACGGGGTTACGGGGATAAGGCTTGGGTGGGATGGCTGTCGGTGTAGGGACCGGGTGCTAGGGTTTGGATGATCAGCCATGATCTTGTTGAATGGCGGAGCAGGCTCGAAGGGCCGAATGGCCTACTCCTGCTCCTAGTTTCTATGTTTCTATACACACTCTCACACTCACACACTCTCATACACTTTCACACACACGCTCTCATAGATACACAAACACACACACTCTCTTTCTCTCTCACACACCTCTGAATGGGAAAGCAAGCAGCTTGATAACATTGTGCTGCTGTAAATAAGTTCTGTCAGTGGAAAAGCCCTGTGTTTAATAGCAGATCTGTGATCTTTGACACGTGCAGGAAATGCATATGTTGGTGTCACTTTCCATTCGAAAGTCGACAAAGTGGCAATGTCGGTGATGCAGAGGAGACCGTCATACAACACCCGCCATAAGAGTCATAACGGCACAGAAGGAGGCCATTCGGCCCATCGAGTCCGTGCTGGCCCTCTGTAGAGCAATCCAGTCAGTCCTATTCCCCCGCTCTATCCCTGTAGCCCTGCAAGTTTATTTCCCTCAAGTGCCTATCCAGTCTCCCCTTGAAAACATTGAGGGCTCAAATTTCCCAGGGCCGTGGAGGTGGGAATGGAGGCGTGTGGGGTGTTAAAATTGCAGAATCGGGGGGCACAAACCCTTCCCGCCCTCAACCCGCCTGCATGCCCATTTCCCAGGAGGCGGGTACCCGACCTGAGCTGGGAGCCGCCTCCCCGAGGTGGGAAGGGGATCAGCGCCAATTAACTGCCTGTTAACAGGTAGTTTTTGGCCTAATCCCTATTTTTATCCCTGAAGTGTGGGATTCCCGACGGCTCCAAACCACGCCAAGTTAGCGAGGCGGACCGTCGGGCTGAAGGGCTTGGAGGGGTCGAGATGTCCGGTGTTCAGGTGAGTGATGGGTGCATGAGTGCAGAGGTAAGTGTGTTTGCTGTGTGTAAAGTGTTTAAATAAGTTTTACTTACCTTTACTTACTAATGCAGGCTTCCTTCCTTCAGGTCTCGGGAGTCCCTCATCTCACCGGCACAGAAAGCAGAATGGCCACGAGCTGCCAAAAGTTGCAGCATTCAGCTTCTGTTCTGGAGAGATTTCTAACTGAATCTGTGGAGAAGGACTCAAGTTAGAAGTCAGATTGTCAGTGTTTGACAGCTTCACAGAGCTGTCAAATGTTGATATTTCATCTGCCAAAAGCTCTTGACAGATGAAATGTCAATCCCTGACGTCACCTGTAACCGAGTGTCCCTTAATTGGCCTGCTGAGCCCACTGGGTGGGTTTAACAAGGTCAATCAAGGGAAAATCGCGTGGGTTGGCCACAAGTCGATGGAGGCGGGACTACAACCCAAAAAGTGGGAGTCCTGCCTCCATCACGTCCCCATTGACAAAATCCAGCCCTGAGTGTCTCCGCTTCCACCACTTCCGTCGGCAGCGAGTTCCAATAATACTGAGCTCGCCGGCTGAGTCACACCCACTGTGTAATTTGTAAGGTGCGGAGTTCCCGCTGAGATTGTAGCTCTGAGTATGGTTTACGACCTCAGGCGCTATCTGCAGGTCCTCTGCGTGGAGATCTGGGTCTCATGTTCTCCGTCTCAGTGGTGCCAAATCTAAATGAACAACCTCTTACAACCGGCAGTCAGAACTTGTTTCAGCAAACAAATAATATTGGGAACAGGAGGCGGCCATTCAGCCCCTCGAGCCTGCTCCGCCATTCAGTGAGATCACGGCTCACCTCTACCTCAACATCTTCTCACCTTTGCTCCGTATCCCTCCGTACCCTTACCTAATAAAAAATCTATCGAGCTCAGTCTTTAAAGCTCCAATCGACCCCCAGCGTCCACGGCTTTTTCAGGGGAGAAAGTTCCAGATTTCCACCACCCTTTGTGTGAAAAGGGCAGTTGAGGCTATTTTATTAAAAATATTCAAGAGGGAGTTAGATATATTTCTGAAGGCTAACGGGATCAAGGGATATGGGGAGAAAGCAGGGACAGGGTACTGAATTTGGATGATCAGCCATGATCTCATTAAATGGCGGAACAGACTCGAGGGGCCGAATGGCCTACTCCTGCTCCTATCTTCTATGTTTCTATGAAAAGCGCTTCCTGGTTTCGCTCCTGAAATGCCTGGCTCTAATTTTAAGATTATATATCCTGACATCGGTAGTGGGGAAAATGCTAGAGTCCATTATAAAAGATGTAATAGCAGAGCACTTGGAAAACAGTGACAGGATCGGACAAAGTCAACATGGATTTACAAAAGGTAAATCGTGCTTGACTAATCTACTGGAATTTTTTGAGGATGTAACTGGTAAAATAGATAAGGGAGAACCAGTGGATGTGGTGTATTTGGACTTTCAGAAGGCTTTCGATAAGGTCCCGCATAAGAGATTAGCGTGCAAAATTAAGGCACATGGGATTGGGGGCAAGGTATTGACTTGGATAGAGAACTGGTTGGCAGACAGAAAGCAAAGAGTTGGAATAAACAGGTCTTTTTCCGAGTGGCATGCAGTGACTAGTGGGGTACCACAGGGATTGGTCCTTGGACCCCAGCTATTCACAATATATATTAATGATCTAGACAAGGGAACTAGATGTAATATCTCCAAATTTGCAGATGACACAAAGCTGGGTGGGCGTGTGTGCTGTGAGGAGGATGCCGAGAAACTCCAGGATGATTTGGACAGGTTGGGTGATTGGGCAAAAGCATGGCAGATGCAATATAACGTGGATAAATGTGAGGTTATCCACTTTGGTGGCAAAAACAGGAAGGCAGATTATTATCTGAATGGCAATAGATTGGGAGAAGGGGAAGTGCAACGAGACCTGGGTGTCCTTGTGCACCAGTCGCTGAAGGTAAGCATGCAGGTGCAGCAGACGGTTAAGAAGGCAAATGGCATGTTGGCCTTCATAGCGAGAGGGTTTGAGTACAGGAACAAGGATGTCTTGCTACAGTTGTACAGGGCCTTGGTGAGACCACATCTTGAGTATTGTGTGCAGTTGTTTTCGCCTTATCTGAGGAAGGATGTTCTTGCCATGGAAGGAGTTCAGCGAAGATTCACCAGACTGATACCTGGGATGGCAGGAATGACGTATGAGGAGAGATTGGGTCGATTGGGCTTGTACTCGCTGGAGTTTAGAAGAATGAGAGGGGATCTCATTGAAACTTATAAAATTCTGACAGGACTGGACAGACTAGATGCAGGAAGGATGTTCCCGATGGTCGGGGAGTCCAGAACCAGGGGTCACAGTCTAAGGATAAGGAGTAAGCCATTTAGGACAGAGATGAGGAGGAATTTCTTCACCCAGAGAGTGGTGAACCTGTGGAATTCTCTGCCACAGAAGGCAGTAGAGGCCAATTCATTAAATATATTCAAGAAGGAGTTGGATATATTTGTTAAGGCTAAAGGAATCAAGGGGTATGGGGAGAAAGCAGGGACAGGGTACTGAGTTTGGATGATCAGCCATGATCTCATTGAATGGCGGAGCAGGCTCGAGGGGCCGAATGGCCTACTCCTGCTCCTATCTTCTATGTTTCTATGTTTCTATATCCCTTTGTTCTTGACAAAGAACGGGGGTTCATTCCTCGAGGAATAGAATACAAAAGTTGGGAGGTAAGGTTAAATTTAGATAGAACCTTGGCTAGACCACACTTGGAGTACATTTCTGCTCTGCGTACTACAAGATGGATATTGAGTCCCTTGAGCTGGGCTAGGTTTGCTAGATGCGATTTGTGCCTAGTTTTAGGGTGTAAAACAGATGTGACGCCAACCAATTTACCAGTGGGAGAGCCTGGGCCCAGTCTGGGCTGGCGTTGGTCCCCCTGCTAAATTCGTGGGGCTGATTTTTTACTTGTCCCGGGCCGATGCCAAGAACAGGCGTTTGGCCCCTTGAGTATGTTAAGAAGTGGTGGGACGCCATCATGAAGGAATAGTGGGCAGCAATTAATCTGGTCCGTCTTCGAGCTAAGACTCAGGGCTGTGAGTGCGGTGCTCGCCCAAACTAAGAGGTCCGAGAATCATTGGACAATGGTCCCCGCGGCCTTATCAGCAGACTGGGGCTGAGCTGTGTCTCCTGCCCTGCCTCAGCTCATCCACTGCTGAAACCCTCATCCATTTCTTTGTTACCTCCAGACTCGAATATTCCAATGCTCGCCTGGCCGGCCTCCCACCTTCCACCCTCCATAAACTTGGGCTCATCCAAAACTCTGCTGCCCCGTGTCCTAACTCGCACCGAGTCCCATTCGCCCATCACCCCCTGTGCTCGCTGACCTACATTGGCTCCCGGTCCGGCAACGCCGTCATTTAAAAATTCTCATCCTTGTTTTCAAATCCCCTCCATGGACTCGCCCCTCCCTATCTCTGTAATCTCCTCCAGCCCCACAACACCCCGAGATCTCTGCGCTCCTCCAATTCTGGCCTCTTGAGCATCCCCGATTTTCATCGCTCCACCATTGGCGGCTGTGCCTTCAGCTGCCTGGGCCCGAAGCTCTGGAATTCCCCCCCTAAACCTCTCCGCCTCGCTCTCCTCCTTTAAGACGCTGCTTAAAACCCACCTCTGTGACCAAGCTTTTGTTCATCTACCCTAATATCTTCTTATGTGGCTTGGTGTCAATTTTTAGCCTGATTACACTCCTGTCCTGTGCCTTGGGACGTTTTATGACCTTAAAGGTGCTATATAAATACAGGTTGTTGTTGTTGTTGTTGCGGGCACTGGTTGTGGCTCCACCAGTAGCTCGCCCGACAAGAAGAAGCAATTTAGGGCCGAGTGCCTCGCCGGTAACGGTACTCAGGTAAGGCCAGGGAGGTAGGATGGAGGCAAGTGGGGGGAATCGGGGGATCGGGGAATCGGGGAGAGGGGGAATCGGGGTGAGGGGGAATCGGGGAGGGGGGAATCGGGGAGAGGGGGAATCGGGGAGGGGGGAATCGGGGAGAGGAGGAATCGGGGAGGGGGGAATCGGGGAGAGAGGGAATCGGGGAGAGAGGGGGAATCGGGGAGAGAGGGGAATCGGGGAGAGGGGGGAATCGGGGAGAGAGGGGGAATCGGGGAGAGGGGGAATCGGGGAGAGAGGGAATCGGGGAGAGAGGGGAATCGGGGAGAGGGGGGAATCGGGGAGAGAGGGAATCGGGGAGAGAGGGGGAATCAGGTAGAGGGGGGGAATCAGGTAGAGGGGGGAATCGGGGAATCGGGGAATCGGGGAGAGGGGGAATCGGGGAGAGAGGGAATCGGGGAGAGAGGGGAATCGGGGAGAGGGGGGAATCGGGGAGAGAGGGGAATCGGGGAGAGGGGGAATCGGGGAGAGAGGGGAATCGGGGAGAGAGGGGAATCGGGGAGAGGGGGAATCGGGGAGAGGAGGAATCGGGGAGGGGGGAATCGGGGAGAGAGGGGGAATCGGGGAGAGAGGGGAATCGGGGAGAGGGGGGAATCGGGGAGAGGGGGAATCGGGGAGAGAGGGAATCGGGGAGAGAGGGGAATCGGGGAGAGAGGGGAATCGGGGAGAGAGGGAATCGGGGAGAGAGGGGGAATCGGGGTGAGAGGGGAATCGGGGAGAGAGGGGGAATCGGGGAGAGGGGGAATCGGGGAGAGAGGGGGAATCGGGGAGAGAGGGGAATCGGTGAGAGAGGGGGAATCGGGGTGAGAGGGGAATCGGGGAGAGAGGGGAATCGGGGAGAGGGGGAATCGGGGAGAGAGGGGGAATCGGGGAGAGAGGGGAATCGGGGAGAGAGGGGGAATCGGGGAGAGGGGGAATCGGGGAGAGAGGGGAATCGGGGAGAGAGGGGAATCGGGGAGAGGGGAATCGGGGAGAGAGGGGGAATCGGGGAGAGAGGGGAATCGGGGAGAGAGGGGAATCGGGGAGAGGGGGGAATCGGGGAGAGAGGGGGAATCGGGGAGAGAGGGGGAATCGGGGAGTGAGGGGGAATCGGGGAGAGGGGGAATCGGGGAGAGAGGGGAATCGGGGAGAGGGGGAATCGGGGAGAGGAGGAATCGGGGAGAGTGGGGAATCGGGGAGAGGGGGAATCGGGGAGAGAGGGGAATCGGGGAGAGGGGGAATCGGGGAGAGGGGGAATCGGGGAGAGAGGGGAATCGGGGAGAGAGGGGAATCGGGGAGAGAGGGAATCGGGGAGAGAGGGGGAATCGGGGTGAGAGGGGAATCGGGGAGAGAGGGGAATCGGGGAGAGGGGGAATCGGGGAGAGAGGGGGAATCGGGGAGAGGGGGAATTGGGGAGAGAGGGGGAATCGGGGAGAGAGGGGAATCGGGGAGAGGGGGAATCGGGGAGAGAGGGGAATCGGGGGAGAGAGGGGGAATCGGGGAGAGAGGGAATCGGGGAGAGAGGGGAATCGGGGAGAGAGGGGGAATCGGGGAGAGGGGGAATCGGGGAGAGAGGGGAATCGGGGAGAGGGGGAATCGGGGAGAGAGGGGAATCGGGGAGAGGGGGAATCGGGGAGAGAGGGGAATCGGGGAGAGAGGGGGAATCGGGGAGAGAGGGGGAATCGGGGAGAGAGGGGAATCGGGGAGAGGGGGAATCGGGGAGAGAGGGGAATCGGGGAGAGGGGGAATCGGGGAGAGAGGGGAATCGGGGAGAGGGGGGAATCGGGGAGAGGGGGAATCGGGGAGAGGGGGGAATCGGGGAGAGAGGGGGAATCGGGGAGTGAGGGGGAATCGGGGAGAGAGGGGGAATCGGGGAGAGGGGGAATCGGGGAGAGAGGGGGAATCGGGGAGAGGGGGGAATCGGGGAGAGGGGGGAATCGGGGAGAGAGGGGGAATCGGGGAGAGAGGGGGAATCGGGGAGTGAGGGGGAATCGGGGAGAGAGGGGAATCGGGGAGAGAGGGGAATCGGGGAGAGAGGGGGAATCGGGGAGAGGGGGAATCGGGGAGAGAGGGGGAATCGGGGAGAGGGGGAATCGGGGAGTGAGGGGGAATCGGGGAGAGAGGGGAATCGGGGAGAGAGGGGAATCGGGGAGAGAGGGGGAATCGGGGAGAGGGGGGAATCGGGGAGAGGGGGAATCGGGGATCGGGGAGAGAGGGGAATCGGGGAGAGAGGGGGAATCGGGGAGTGAGGGGGAATCGGGGAGAGAGGGGAATCGGGGAGAGAGGGGAATCGGGGAGAGAGGGGGAATCGGGGAGAGAGGGGAATCGGGGAGAGGGGAATCGGGGGAGAGAGGGGAATCGGGGAGAGAGGGGGAATCGGGGAGAGGGGGGAATCGGGGAGAGAGGGGGAATCGGGGAGAGAGGGGGAATCGGGGAGAGGGGGAATCGGGGAGAGAGGGGGAATCGGGGAGAGGGGGGAATCGGGGAGAGAGGGGGAATCGGGGAGAGAGGGGGAATCGGGGAGAGGGGGAATCGGGGAGAGGGGGAATCGGGGAGAGGGGGGGAATCGGGGAGAAGGGGAATCGGGGAGAGGGGGGAATCGGGGAGAGGGGGAATCGGGGAGAGGGGGGAATCGGGTAGAGGGGGAATCGGGCAGAGAGGGGAATCGGGGAGAGGGGGGGAATCGGGGAGAGGGGGAATCGGGCAGAGAGGGGAATCGGGGAGAGGGGGGAATCGGGCAGAGAGGGGAATCGGGGAGAGAGGGGGAATCGGGCAGAGAGGGGAATCGGGAGAGGGGGGAATCGGGGAGAGGGGGGAATCGGGGAGAGGGGGAATCGGGGAGAGAGGGGAATCGGGGAGAGGGGGGAATCGGGGAGAGGGGGAATCGGGCAGAGAGGGGAATCGGGGAGAGAGGGGGAATCGGGCAGAGAGGGGAATCGGGGAGAGAGGGGAATCGGGGAGAGAGGGGAATCGGGGAGAGGGGGGAATCGGGGAGAGGGGGGAATCGGGGAGAGGGGGAATCGGGGAGAGAGGGGAATCGGGGAGAGGGGGAATCGGGCAGAGAGGGGAATCGGGGAGAGAGGGGAATCGGGGAGAGAGGGGAATCGGGGAGAGGGGGAATCGGGGAGAGAGGGGGAATCGGGGAGAGGGGGAATCGGGGAGAGAGGGGAATCGGGGAGAGAGGGGGATTCGGGGAGAGGGGGAATCGGGGAGAGAGGGGAATCGGGGAGAGAGGGGGAATCGGGGAGAGAGGGGGATTCGGGGAGAGGGGGAATCGGGGAGAGAGGGGGAATCGGGGAGAGGGGGGGAATCGGGGAGAGGGGGGAATTTGGGAGAGAGGGGAATCGGGGAGAGAGGGGGATTCGGGGAGAGGGGGAATCGGGGAGAGAGGGGAATCGGGGAGAGAGGGGGAATCGGGGAGAGAGGGGAATCGGGGAGAGGGGGAATCGGGGAGAGGGGGAATCGGGGAGAGAGGGGAATCGGGGAGAGGGGAATCGGGGAGAGGGGGGAATCGGGGAGAGAGGGGGAATCGGGGAGAGGGGAATCGGGGAGAGGGGGAATCGGGGAGAGAGGGGAATCGGGGAGAGAGGGGGAATCGGGGAGAGGGGAATCGGGGAGAGGGGGAATCGGGGAGAGGGGGAATCGGGGAGAGGGGGAATCGGGGTGAGAGGGGAATCGGGGAGAGGGGGAATCGGGGAGAGGGGGAATCGGGGAGAGAGGGGAATCGGGGAGAGGGGGAATCGGGGAGAGGGGGAATCGGGGAGAGGGGGAATCGGGGAGAGGGGGGAATCGGGGAGAGAGGGGGAATCGGGGAGAGAGGGGAATCGGGGAGAGAGGGGAATCGGGGAGAGGGGGGAATCGGGGAGAGGGGAATCGGGGAGAGAGGGGGAATCGGGGAGAGGGGGAATCGGGGAGAGAGGGGAATCGGGGAGAGGGGGGAATCGGGGAGAGAGGGGAATCGGGGAGAGAGGGGAATCGGGGAGAGAGGGGAATCGGGGAGAGGGGGAATCGGGGAGAGAGGGGAATCGGGGGAGAGAGGGGAATCGGGGAGAGGGGGAATCGGGGAGAGGGGGGAATCGGGGAGAGAGGGGAATCGGGGAGAGAGGGGGAATCGGGGAGAGGGGGGGAATCGGGGAGTGAGGGGGAATCGGGGAGAGGGGGAATCGGGGAGAGAGGGGAATCGGGGAGAGAGGGGAATCGGGGAGAGAGGGAATCGGGGAGAGGGGGAATCGGGGAGAGAGGGGGAATCGGGGAGAGGGGGAATCGGGGAGAGAGGGGAATCGGGGAGAGGGGAATCGGGGAGAGAGGGGAATCGGGGAGAGAGGGGAATCGGGGAGAGGGGAATCGGGGAGAGAGGGGGAATCGGGGAGAGAGGGGAATCGGGGAGAGGGGGAATCGGGGAGAGGGGGAATCGGGGAGAGGGGGGAATCGGGGAGAGGGGGGAATCGGGGAGTGAGGGGGAATCGGGGAGAGAGGGGGAATCGGGGAGAGGGGGAATCGGGGAGAGAGGGGGAATCGGGGAGAGAGGGAATCGGGGAGAGAGGGGAATCGGGGAGAGGGGAATCGGGGAGAGGGGGAATCGGGGAGAGAGGGGAATCGGGGAGAGGGGGAATCGGGGAGAGGGGGGGAATCGGGGAGAGGGGGAATCGGGGAGAGGGGGGAATCGGGGAGAGAGGGGAATCGGGGAGTGAGGGGGAATCGGGGAGAGAGGGGGAATCGGGGAGAGGGGGGAATCGGGGAGAGAGGGGGAATCGGGGAGAGAGGGGGAATCGGGGAGAGAGGGGGAATCGGGGAGTGAGGGGGAATCGGGGAGAGAGGGGGAATCGGGGAGAGGGGGGAATCGGGGAGAGGGGGGGAATCGGGGAGAGGGGGAATCGGGGAGAGTGGGAATCGGGGAGAGAGGGGAATCGGGGAGAGAGGGGGGGGAATCGGGGAGAGGGGGGAATCGGGGAGAGGGGGAATCGGGGAGAGTGGGAATCGGGGAATCGGGGAGAGAGGGGGAATCGGGGAGAGGGGGAATCGGGGAGAGGGGGGAATCGGGGAGAGAGGGGGAATCGGGGAGAGGGGGAATCGGGGAGAGGGGGAATCGGGGAGAGGGGGAATCGGGGAGAGTGGGAATCGGGGAATCGGGGAGAGAGGGGGAATCGGGGAGAGGGGGAATCGGGGAGAGGGGGGAATCGGGGAGAGAGGGGGAATCGGGGAGAGGGGGAATCGGGGAGAGGGGGAATCGGGGAGAGAGGGAATCGGGGAGAGGGGGAATCGGGGAGAGGGGGAATCGGGAGAGAGGGGAATCGGGGAGAGTGGGAATCGGGGAGAGAGGGGAATCGGGGAGAGGGGGAATCGGGGAGAGAGGGGGAATCGGGGAGAGAGGGGAATCGGGGAGAGGGGGAATCGGGGAGTGAGGGGGAATCGGGGAGAGAGGGGAATCGGGGAGAGGGGGGAATCGGGGAGAGAGGGGGAATCGGGGAGAGGGGGAATCGGGGAGAGGGGGAATCGGGGAGAGGGGGAATCGGGGAGAGGGGGAATCGGGGAGAGGGGGGAATCGGGGAGAGAGGGGGAATCGGGGAGAGGGGGAATCGGGGAGAGGGGGAATCGGGGAGAGGGGGATTCGGGGAGAGGGGGAATCGGGGAGAGGGGGAATCGGGGAGAGGGGGAATCGGGGAGAGAGGGGAATCGGGGAGAGAGGGGAATCGGGGAGAGAGGGGAATCGGGGAGAGGGGGAATCGGGGAGAGGGGGGAATCGGGGAGAGAGGGGAATCGGGGGAGATGAGGGGAATCGGGGAGAGAGGGGGAATCGGGGAGAGGGGGAATCGGGGAGAGAGGGGAATCGGGGAGAGAGGGGGAATCGGGGAGAGAGGGGAATCGGGGAGAGTGGGAATCGGTGAATCGGGAGAGAGGGGGAATCGGGGAGAGGGGGAATCGGGGAGAGGGGGGAATCGGGGAGAGAGGGGAATCGGGGGAGAGGGGGAATCGGGGAGAGGGGGAATCGGGGAGAGGGGGAATCGGGGAGAGGGGGAATCGGGGAGAGAGGGAATCGGGGAGAGAGGGGAATCGGGGAGAGAGGGGGAATCGGGGAGAGGGGAATCGGGGAGAGAGGGGGAATCGGGGAGAGAGGGGG